>NC_042980.1:39787515-40042515 GCF_901001165.1 Salmo trutta
GACAATTCTTGGGCTTCTTCACTCTCTTATTGAAAACTGAGGATCTCTGCTGTAACGTGACACTTCCTACAGCTCCCATAGGCTCTCAGAAGGCGGGAAAAAGCTGAATGATGTCTTTGATGAATGATTGTCCCTGCCTGAAAACATTAGCGCCTTTGGTAAGTGGTCGATCAGAGTACAATGAGACTGAGGCGCGTGCACGAGGCGACCCCATGTTTTTATTTTCTCTGTCTTTGAACTAAAACAGGGTTTCCCGGGTTGGAATATTATCGCTTTTTTTACGAGAAAAATGGCATAAAAATTGATTTTAAACAGCTTCGAAGTACGGTAATGGAATATTTTGATTTTTTTTTTGTCACGAAACGCGTCGGGCGCGTCACCCTTCGGATAGTGTCTTGAACGCACGAACAAAACAGAGGATATTTGAACATAACTATGGATTATTTTGAACCAAACCAACATTTGTTATTGAAGTAGAAGTCCTGGGAGTGCATTCTTACGAAGAACAGCAAAGGTAATCAAATTTTTCTTATAGTAATCTGACTTTGGTGAGGGCTAAACTTGGTGGGTGTCTAAATAGCTAGCCCGTGATGGCTGGGCTATCTACTCAGAATATTGCAAAATGTGCTTTCACCGAAAAGCTATTGTAAAATCGGACATAGCGATTGCATAAAGGAGTACTGTATCTATAATTCTTAAAATAATTGTTCTGTTTTTTGTGAACGTTTATCGTGAGTAATTTAGTAAATTCACCGGAAGTTTTTGCGGTGGGTATGCTAGTTCTGAACGTCACATGCTAATGTAAAAAGCTGTTTTTTGATATATGAACTTGATTGAACAAAACATGCATGTATAACATAATGTCCTAGGATTGTCATCTGATGAAGATCATCAAAGGTTAGTGCTGCATTTAGCTGTGGTTTGAGTTTATGTGACATTATATGCTAGCTTGAAAAATGGGTGTCTGATTATTTCTGGCTGGGTACTCTGCTGACATAATGTAATGTTTGCTTTCGTTGTAAAGCCTTTTTGAAATCGGACAGTGTGGTTAGATGAACGAGAGTCTTGTCTTTAAAATGGTGTAAAATAGTGATATGTTTGAAAAATTGAAGTAATAGCATTTCTAAGGTATTTGAATAAGGCGCCACGGGATTCCACTGGCTGTTGAGTAGGTGGGACGATTTCGTCCCACCTACCCTAGAGAGGCTAAGCGTAATTTCACAATTGATTTCAAAGATGTCCACAAGCACGGTCAGTTGACTCACATCATCCTGACGCCTGTCGGCAAGCCACAGTTCTATCATTAAACAAGAAATCAGGGGAGAGCGCGAACGCAGTCCCCCACTACCATAAATTATGCAATCGAGATTTCCACATTTGAGAAATTCGCAGGGGTCAGCACAGCCGGAGTGCAATGGCTGAGCCTCGCCCTGGGTGAACCGCCTTCTTGATCACGGTATCTCCCTTGCCAGGTAAGTATGATTTATAAATATCGGTGGAGGGCAACTCTTTCCAATGCCAACATTTTTGGCTGACGGTAACTACTTTGTGTTTCTGATAATATCACGTCACATCGACCGGCGTTAAATGCCGTTTAGGAATGCACTTGCAGACAGAGTGGTGAAAAAGTAGTTTATTTTGTTTACCAGATTATATCAGTGAACCACTACATTCCCATCATGCAACACTGTAGAAAAAATCCCCAATTACTTTTTAATATCTTATTAACCTGTCTGATATCACAAATGTATGCGATATGACGAAATACAATCACGTTCAGACACACACACACCACACACACACACACACACAGAGAGAGAGAGAGACAAATGCATGAAACCAATTGATTTATTATCAATAACATCTCACATTCTTTTGTGCTTTTGATTTACTCCATAAAAGACGGGTTCTAATTCCACCATGGAAAACACAGGGCCACCAGACACCAGTCCCGTTCCAGTCAGCAGCATTATTTCCTTTGATGATTTGAACAGGGCGAGGGAGCACAAAGCACACACAAGCTGCATTCAGTAACAATATTGTTATTTGTCTTCTAAATAAAGGAAGTATGTATGCTCCCTGACAACACAAAGAACTTTGATCGTATTAAACGGGCAGGGGAGGCTAACCCATAGAAGCTTGCATTAGTATGGGGGAAAAAAAATGTATGAAATGTATGGATAAGAGTGTCTGCTAAAAAGGAGTAAAATGTAAAAAGAAGAAATGTAGTGAATTCAGCATGAAATGCTCACTACAAGGCAGTGTTGCTGATGAAATGATGCAAGAGCACCCCCTAGTGGAGAAAAAGCTTACAGCACCTGGTATTCCCAGGCGGTCTCCCATCCAAGTACTAACCAGGCCCGACCCTGCTTAGCTTCCGAGATCAGACGAGATCGGGCGTATTCAGGCTGGTATGGCCGTAAGCCGTTAGACTAACTCATGGTACAGCATATAAAGTCAAAGTGAGTGTGATAAACAGACATCGCGTTTTCACCAATTACATAAGCAGCTTGAACTTTGGCTCACTCAAAAAACTGCAACTAATTACATATACTGTAGCCATCACTTTTTAGCACACATAGTTGGATGAAACACAAACTAACCTTGCTAACATTTCAAAGCAAGGGCATATTTTACACACAGCCTTGTGGGAAAAAACGGACAAATACAATCAATTCGGACAAATACATCATTAGCAACACTTTCCCATGCAGCTATCCTACTAGCCAGAATAAATACACAAAAGTTATGAATGTACAAAACCTATTACATTGCTCTGTGCTAAGGAGGAGCGCATGTAAGGACAATTTCATATTGTAAGCGCATGGGGCGCGCGTATGACACATCATGACGGGTAGGGGTCCAGAGCGGCTTCCCAACTATCTCTTGATTGAAGTACCAGTGTGGCATAAATACCATGCTGCATTTCGCAACATGATGTTTCCACAAAATGCCAACCATGTTTTGCTACAAACAGATGTTTCCCACCTTTTGATTAACCTGTTGGGGGTAGGGGGCAGTATTTGCACGGCCGGATAAAAAACGTACCCGATTCAATCTGGTTATTACTACTGCCCAGAAACTAGAATATGCATATAATTATTGGCTTTGGATAGAAAACACCCTAAAATTTCTACAACTGTTTGAATGGTGTCTGTGAGTATATAACAGAACTCATATGGCAGGCAAAAACCTGAGAAGATTCCTTACAGGAAGTGGCCTGTCTGACAATTTCTTGGGCTTCTTCACTCTCTTTATTGAAAACTGAGGATCTCTGCTGTAACGTGACACTTCCTACAGCTCCCATAGGCTCTCAGAAGGCGGGAAAAAGCTGAATGATGTCTTTGATGAATGATGTCCCTGCCTGAAAAACATTAGCGCCTTTGGTAAGTGGTCGATCAGAGTACAATGAGACTGAGGCGCGTGCACGAGGCGACCCCATGTTTTTATTTTCTCTGTCTTTGAACTAAAACAGGGTTTCCCGGGTTGGAATATTATCGCTTTTTTTACGAGAAAAAATGGCATAAAAATTGATTTTAAACAGCTTCGAAGTACGGTAATGGAATATTTTGATTTTTTTTGTCACGAAACGCGTCGGGCGCGTCACCCTTCGGATAGTGTCTTGAACGCACGAACAAAACAGAGGATATTTGAACATAACTATGGATTATTTTGAACCAAACCAACATTTGTTATTGAAGTAGAAGTCCTGGGAGTGCATTCTTACGAAGAACAGCAAAGGTAATCAAATTTTTCTTATAGTAAATCTGACTTTGGTGAGGGCTAAACTTGGTGGGTGTCTAAATAGCTAGCCCGTGATGGCTGGGCTATCTACTCAGAATATTGCAAAATGTGCTTTCACCGAAAAGCTATTGTAAAATCGGACATAGCGATTGCATAAAGGAGTACTGTATCTATAATTCTTAAATAATTGTTCTGTTTTTTGTGAACGTTTATCGTGAGTAATTTAGTAAATTCACCGGAAGTTTTTGCGGTGGGTATGCTAGTTCTGAACGTCACATGCTAATGTAAAAAGCTGTTTTTTGATATATGAACTTGATTGAACAAAACATGCATGTATAACATAATGTCCTAGGATTGTCATCTGATGAAGATCATCAAAGGTTAGTGCTGCATTTAGCTGTGGTTTGAGTTTATGTGACATTATATGCTAGCTTGAAAAATGGGTGTCTGATTATTTCTGGCTGGGTACTCTGCTGACATAATGTAATGTTTTGCTTTCGTTGTAAAGCCTTTTTGAAATCGGACAGTGTGGTTAGATGAACGAGAGTCTTGTCTTTAAAATGGTGTAAAATAGTGATATGTTTGAAAAATTGAAGTAATAGCATTTCTAAGGTATTTGAATAAGGCGCCACGGGATTCCACTGGCTGTTGAGTAGGTGGGACGATTTCGTCCCACCTACCCTAGAGAGGCTAAGCGTAATTTCACAATTGATTTCAAAGATGTCCACAAGCACGGTCAGTTGACTCACATCATCCTGACGCCTGTCGGCAAGCCACAGTTCTATCATTAAACAAAGAAATCAGGGGAGAGCGCGAACGCAGTCCCCCACTACCATAAATTATGCAATCGAGATTTCCACATTTGAGAAATTCGCAGGGGTCAGCACAGCCGGAGTGCAATGGCTGAGCCTCGCCCTGGGTGAACCGCCTTCTTGATCACGGTATCTCCCTTGCCAGGTAAGTATGATTTATAAATATCGGTGGAGGGCAACTCTTTCCAATGCCAACATTTTTGGCTGACGGTAACTACTTTGTGTTCTGATAATATCACGTCACATCGACCGGCGTTAAATGCCGTTTAGGAATGCACTTGCAGACAGAGTGGTGAAAAAGTAGTTTATTTTGTTTACCAGATTATATCAGTGAACCACTACATTCCCATCATGCAACACTGTAGAAAAAATCCCCAATTACTTTTTAATATCTTATTAACCTGTCTGATATCACAAATGTATGCGATATGACGAAATACAATCACGTTCAGACACACACACACACACACACACACACACAGAGAGAGAGAGAGACAAATGCATGAAACCAATTGATTTATTATCAATAACATCTCACATTCTTTTGTGCTTTTGATTTACTCCATAAAAGAAGGGTTCTAATTCCACCATGGAAAACACAGGGCCACCAGACACCAGTCCAGTTCCAGTCAGCAGCATTATTTCCTTTGATGATTTGAACAGGGCGAGGGAGCACAAAGCACACACAAGCTGCATTCAGTAACAATATTGTTATTTGTCTTCTAAATAAAGGAAGTATGTATGCTCCCTGACAACACAAAGAACTTTGATCGTATTAAACGGGCAGGGGAGGCTAACCCATAGAAGCTGCATTTAGTATGGGGGAAAAAAATGTATGAAATGTATGGATAAGAGTGTCTGCTAAAAAGGAGTAAAATGTAAAAAGAAAGAAATGTAGTGAATTCAGCATGAAATGCTCACTACAAGGCAGTGTTGCTGATGAAATGATGCAAGAGCACCCCCTAGTGGAGAAAAAGCTTACAGCACCTGGTATTCCCAGGCGGTCTCCCATCCAAGTACTAACCAGGCCCGACCCTGCTTAGCTTCCGAGATCAGACGAGATCGGGCGTATTCAGGCTGGTATGGCCGTAAGCCGTTAGACTAACTCATGGTACAGCATATAAAGTCAAAGTGAGTGTGATAAACAGACATCGCGTTTTCACCAATTACATAAGCAGCTTGAACTTTGGCTCACTCAAAAACTGCAACTAATTACATATACTGTAGCCATCACTTTTTAGCACACATAGTTGGATGAAACACAAACTAACCTTGCTAACATTTCAAAGCAAGGGCATATTTTACACACAGCCTTGTGGGAAAAAAACGGACAAATACAATCAATTCGGACAAATACATCATTAGCAACACTTTCCCATGCAGCTATCCTACTAGCCAGAATAAATACACAAAAGTTATGAATGTACAAAACCTATTACATTGCTCTGTGCTAAGGAGGAGCGCATGTAAGGACAATTTCATATTGTAAGCGCATGGGGCGCGCGTATGACACATCATGACGGGTAGGGGTCCAGAGCGGCTTCCCAACTATCTCTTGATTGAAGTACCAGTGTGGCATAAATACCATGCTGCATTTCGCAACATGATGTTTCCACAAAATGCCAACCATGTTTTGCTACAAACAGATGTTTCCCACCTTTTGATTAACCTGTTGGGGGTAGGGGGCAGTATTTGCACGGCCGGATAAAAAACGTACCCGATTCAATCTGGTTATTACTACTGCCCAGAAACTAGAATATGCATATAATTATTGGCTTTGGATAGAAAACACCCTAAAATTTCTACAACTGTTTGAATGGTGTCTGTGAGTATATAACAGAACTCATATGGCAGGCAAAAACCTGAGAAGATTCCTTACAGGAAGTGGCCTGTCTGACAATTTCTTGGGCTTCTTCACTCTCTTTATTGAAAACTGAGGATCTCTGCTGTAACGTGACACTTCCTACAGCTCCCATAGGCTCTCAGAAGGCGGGAAAAAAGCTGAATGATGTCTTTGATGAATGATGTCCCTGCCTGAAAAACATTAGCGCCTTTGGTAAGTGGTCGATCAGAGTACAATGAGACTGAGGCGCGTGCACGAGGCGACCCCATGTTTTTATTTTCTCTGTCTTTGAACTAAAACAGGGTTTCCCGGGTTGGAATATTATCGCTTTTTTTACGAGAAAAATGGCATAAAAATTGATTTTAAACAGCTTCGAAGTACGGTAATGGAATATTTTGATTTTTTTTGTCACGAAACGCGTCGGGCGCGTCACCCTTCGGATAGTGTCTTGAACGCACGAACAAAACAGAGGATATTTGAACATAACTATGGATTATTTTGAACCAAACCAACATTTGTTATTGAAGTAGAAGTCCTGGGAGTGCATTCTTACGAAGAACAGCAAAGGTAATCAAATTTTTCTTATAGTAAATCTGACTTTGGTGAGGGCTAAACTTGGTGGGTGTCTAAATAGCTAGCCCGTGATGGCTGGGCTATCTACTCAGAATATTGCAAAATGTGCTTTCACCGAAAAGCTATTGTAAAATCGGACATAGCGATTGCATAAAGGAGTACTGTATCTATAATTCTTAAAATAATTGTTCTGTTTTTTGTGAACGTTTATCGTGAGTAATTTAGTAAATTCACCGGAAGTTTTTGCGGTGGGTATGCTAGTTCTGAACGTCACATGCTAATGTAAAAAGCTGTTTTTTGATATATGAACTTGATTGAACAAAACATGCATGTATAACATAATGTCCTAGGATTGTCATCTGATGAAGATCATCAAAGGTTAGTGCTGCATTTAGCTGTGGTTTGAGTTTATGTGACATTATATGCTAGCTTGAAAAATGGGTGTCTGATTATTTCTGGCTGGGTACTCTGCTGACATAATGTAATGTTTTGCTTTCGTTGTAAAGCCTTTTTGAAATCGGACAGTGTGGTTAGATGAACGAGAGTCTTGTCTTTAAAATGGTGTAAAATAGTGATATGTTTGAAAAATTGAAGTAATAGCATTTCTAAGGTATTTGAATAAGGCGCCACGGGATTCCACTGGCTGTTGAGTAGGTGGGACGATTTCGTCCCACCTACCCTAGAGAGGCTAAGCGTAATTTCACAATTGATTTCAAAGATGTCCACAAGCACGGTCAGTTGACTCACATCATCCTGACGCCTGTCGGCAAGCCACAGTTCTATCATTAAACAAAGAAATCAGGGGAGAGCGCGAACGCAGTCCCCCACTACCATAAATTATGCAATCGAGATTTCCACATTTGAGAAATTCGCAGGGGTCAGCACAGCCGGAGTGCAATGGCTGAGCCTCGCCCTGGGTAAACCGCCTTCTTGATCACGGTATCTCCCTTGCCAGGTAAGTATGATTTATAAATATCGGTGGAGGGCAACTCTTTCCAATGCCAACATTTTT
The DNA here is from genome assembly GCF_901001165.1 of Salmo trutta. NCBI lineage: Eukaryota > Metazoa > Chordata > Actinopteri > Salmoniformes > Salmonidae > Salmo > Salmo trutta. The sequence continues at coordinate 39,795,500 of NC_042980.1, forward strand.
GGCTGACGGTAACTACTTTGTGTTCTGATAATATCACGTCACATCGACCGGCGTTAAATGCCGTTTAGGAATGCACTTGCAGACAGAGTGGTGAAAAAGTAGTTTATTTTGTTTACCAGATTATATCAGTGAACCACTACATTCCCATCATGCAACACTGTAGAAAAAATCCCCAATTACTTTTTAATATCTTATTAACCTGTCTGATATCACAAATGTATGCGATATGACGAAATACAATCACGTTCAGACACACACACACACACACACACACACACACAGAGAGAGAGAGAGACAAATGCATGAAACCAATTGATTTATTATCAATAACATCTCACATTCTTTTGTGCTTTTGATTTACTCCATAAAAGAAGGGTTCTAATTCCACCATGGAAAACACAGGGCCACCAGACACCAGTCCAGTTCCAGTCAGCAGCATTATTTCCTTTGATGATTTGAACAGGGCGAGGGAGCACAAAGCACACACAAGCTGCATTCAGTAACAATATTGTTATTTGTCTTCTAAATAAAGGAAGTATGTATGCTCCCTGACAACACAAAGAACTTTGATCGTATTAAACGGGCAGGGGAGGCTAACCCATAGAAGCTGCATTTAGTATGGGGGAAAAAATGTATGAAATGTATGGATAAGAGTGTCTGCTAAAAAGGAGTAAAATGTAAAAAGAAAGAAATGTAGTGAATTCAGCATGAAATGCTCACTACAAGGCAGTGTTGCTGATGAAATGATGCAAGAGCACCCCCTAGTGGAGAAAAAGCTTACAGCACCTGGTATTCCCAGGCGGTCTCCCATCCAAGTACTAACCAGGCCCGACCCTGCTTAGCTTCCGAGATCAGACGAGATCGGGCGTATTCAGGCTGGTATGGCCGTAAGCCGTTAGACTAACTCATGGTACAGCATATAAAGTCAAAGTGAGTGTGATAAACAGACATCGCGTTTTCACCAATTACATAAGCAGCTTGAACTTTGGCTCACTCAAAAACTGCAACTAATTACATATACTGTAGCCATCACTTTTTAGCACACATAGTTGGATGAAACACAAACTAACCTTGCTAACATTTCAAAGCAAGGGCATATTTTACACACAGCCTTGTGGGAAAAAACGGACAAATACAATCAATTCGGACAAATACATCATTAGCAACACTTTCCCATGCAGCTATCCTACTAGCCAGAATAAATACACAAAAGTTATGAATGTACAAAACCTATTACATTGCTCTGTGCTAAGGAGGAGCGCATGTAAGGACAATTTCATATTGTAAGCGCATGGGGCGCGCGTATGACACATCATGACGGGTAGGGGTCCAGAGCGGCTTCCCAACTATCTCTTGATTGAAGTACCAGTGTGGCATAAATACCATGCTGCATTTCGCAACATGATGTTTCCACAAAATGCCAACCATGTTTTGCTACAAACAGATGTTTCCCACCTTTTGATTAACCTGTTGGGGGTAGGGGGCAGTATTTGCACGGCCGGATAAAAAACGTACCCGATTCAATCTGGTTATTACTACTGCCCAGAAACTAGAATATGCATATAATTATTGGCTTTGGATAGAAAACACCCTAAAATTTCTACAACTGTTTGAATGGTGTCTGTGAGTATATAACAGAACTCATATGGCAGGCAAAAACCTGAGAAGATTCCTTACAGGAAGTGGCCTGTCTGACAATTTCTTGGGCTTCTTCACTCTCTTTATTGAAAACTGAGGATCTCTGCTGTAACGTGACACTTCCTACAGCTCCCATAGGCTCTCAGAAGGCGGGAAAAAGCTGAATGATGTCTTTGATGAATGATGTCCCTGCCTGAAAAACATTAGCGCCTTTGGTAAGTGGTCGATCAGAGTACAATGAGACTGAGGCGCGTGCACGAGGCGACCCCATGTTTTTATTTTCTCTGTCTTTGAACTAAAACAGGGTTTCCCGGGTTGGAATATTATCGCTTTTTTTACGAGAAAAATGGCATAAAAATTGATTTTAAACAGCTTCGAAGTACGGTAATGGAATATTTTGATTTTTTTTTGTCACGAAACGCGTCGGGCGCGTCACCCTTCGGATAGTGTCTTGAACGCACGAACAAAACAGAGGATATTTGAACATAACTATGGATTATTTTGAACCAAACCAACATTTGTTATTGAAGTAGAAGTCCTGGGAGTGCATTCTTACGAAGAACAGCAAAGGTAATCAAATTTTTCTTATAGTAAATCTGACTTTGGTGAGGGCTAAACTTGGTGGGTGTCTAAATAGCTAGCCCGTGATGGCTGGGCTATCTACTCAGAATATTGCAAAATGTGCTTTCACCGAAAAGCTATTGTAAAATCGGACATAGCGATTGCATAAAGGAGTACTGTATCTATAATTCTTAAAATAATTGTTCTGTTTTTTGTGAACGTTTATCGTGAGTAATTTAGTAAATTCACCGGAAGTTTTTGCGGTGGGTATGCTAGTTCTGAACGTCACATGCTAATGTAAAAAGCTGTTTTTTGATATATGAACTTGATTGAACAAAACATGCATGTATAACATAATGTCCTAGGATTGTCATCTGATGAAGATCATCAAAGGTTAGTGCTGCATTTAGCTGTGGTTTGAGTTTATGTGACATTATATGCTAGCTTGAAAAATGGGTGTCTGATTATTTCTGGCTGGGTACTCTGCTGACATAATGTAATGTTTTGCTTTCGTTGTAAAGCCTTTTTGAAATCGGACAGTGTGGTTAGATGAACGAGAGTCTTGTCTTTAAAATGGTGTAAAATAGTGATATGTTTGAAAAATTGAAGTAATAGCATTTCTAAGGTATTTGAATAAGGCGCCACGGGATTCCACTGGCTGTTGAGTAGGTGGGACGATTTCGTCCCACCTACCCTAGAGAGGCTAAGCGTAATTTCACAATTGATTTCAAAGATGTCCACAAGCACGGTCAGTTGACTCACATCATCCTGACGCCTGTCGGCAAGCCACAGTTCTATCATTAAACAAAGAAATCAGGGGAGAGCGCGAACGCAGTCCCCCACTACCATAAATTATGCAATCGAGATTTCCACATTTGAGAAATTCGCAGGGGTCAGCACAGCCGGAGTGCAATGGCTGAGCCTCGCCCTGGGTAAACCGCCTTCTTGATCACGGTATCTCCCTTGCCAGGTAAGTATGATTTATAAATATCGGTGGAGGGCAACTCTTTCCAATGCCAACATTTTTGGCTGACGGTAACTACTTTGTGTTCTGATAATATCACGTCACATCGACCGGCGTTAAATGCCGTTTAGGAATGCACTTGCAGACAGAGTGGTGAAAAAGTAGTTTATTTTGTTTACCAGATTATATCAGTGAACCACTACATTCCCATCATGCAACACTGTAGAAAAAATCCCCAATTACTTTTTAATATCTTATTAACCTGTCTGATATCACAAATGTATGCGATATGACGAAATACAATCACGTTCAGACACACACACACACACACACACACACACACAGAGAGAGAGAGAGACAAATGCATGAAACCAATTGATTTATTATCAATAACATCTCACATTCTTTTGTGCTTTTGATTTACTCCATAAAAGAAGGGTTCTAATTCCACCATGGAAAACACAGGGCCACCAGACACCAGTCCAGTTCCAGTCAGCAGCATTATTTCCTTTGATGATTTGAACAGGGCGAGGGAGCACAAAGCACACACAAGCTGCATTCAGTAACAATATTGTTATTTGTCTTCTAAATAAAGGAAGTATGTATGCTCCCTGACAACACAAAGAACTTTGATCGTATTAAACGGGCAGGGGAGGCTAACCCATAGAAGCTGCATTTAGTATGGGGGAAAAAAATGTATGAAATGTATGGATAAGAGTGTCTGCTAAAAAGGAGTAAAATGTAAAAAGAAAGAAATGTAGTGAATTCAGCATGAAATGCTCACTACAAGGCAGTGTTGCTGATGAAATGATGCAAGAGCACCCCCTAGTGGAGAAAAAGCTTACAGCACCTGGTATTCCCAGGCGGTCTCCCATCCAAGTACTAACCAGGCCCGACCCTGCTTAGCTTCCGAGATCAGACGAGATCGGGCGTATTCAGGCTGGTATGGCCGTAAGCCGTTAGACTAACTCATGGTACAGCATATAAAGTCAAAGTGAGTGTGATAAACAGACATCGCGTTTTCACCAATTACATAAGCAGCTTGAACTTTGGCTCACTCAAAAACTGCAACTAATTACATATACTGTAGCCATCACTTTTTAGCACACATAGTTGGATGAAACACAAACTAACCTTGCTAACATTTCAAAGCAAGGGCATATTTTACACACAGCCTTGTGGGAAAAAACGGACAAATACAATCAATTCGGACAAATACATCATTAGCAACACTTTCCCATGCAGCTATCCTACTAGCCAGAATAAATACACAAAAGTTATGAATGTACAAAACCTATTACATTGCTCTGTGCTAAGGAGGAGCGCATGTAAGGACAATTTCATATTGTAAGCGCATGGGGCGCGCGTATGACACATCATGACGGGTAGGGGTCCAGAGCGGCTTCCCAACTATCTCTTGATTGAAGTACCAGTGTGGCATAAATACCATGCTGCATTTCGCAACATGATGTTTCCACAAAATGCCAACCATGTTTTGCTACAAACAGATGTTTCCCACCTTTTGATTAACCTGTTGGGGGTAGGGGGCAGTATTTGCACGGCCGGATAAAAAACGTACCCGATTCAATCTGGTTATTACTACTGCCCAGAAACTAGAATATGCATATAATTATTGGCTTTGGATAGAAAACACCCTAAAATTTCTACAACTGTTTGAATGGTGTCTGTGAGTATATAACAGAACTCATATGGCAGGCAAAAACCTGAGAAGATTCCTTACAGGAAGTGGCCTGTCTGACAATTTCTTGGGCTTCTTCACTCTCTTTATTGAAAACTGAGGATCTCTGCTGTAACGTGACACTTCCTACAGCTCCCATAGGCTCTCAGAAGGCGGGAAAAAGCTGAATGATGTCTTTGATGAATGATGTCCCTGCCTGAAAAACATTAGCGCCTTTGGTAAGTGGTCGATCAGAGTACAATGAGACTGAGGCGCGTGCACGAGGCGACCCCATGTTTTTATTTTCTCTGTCTTTGAACTAAAACAGGGTTTCCCGGGTTGGAATATTATCGCTTTTTTTACGAGAAAAATGGCATAAAAATTGATTTTAAACAGCTTCGAAGTACGGTAATGGAATATTTTGATTTTTTTTTGTCACGAAACGCGTCGGGCGCGTCACCCTTCGGATAGTGTCTTGAACGCACGAACAAAACAGAGGATATTTGAACATAACTATGGATTATTTTGAACCAAACCAACATTTGTTATTGAAGTAGAAGTCCTGGGAGTGCATTCTTACGAAGAACAGCAAAGGTAATCAAATTTTTCTTATAGTAAATCTGACTTTGGTGAGGGCTAAACTTGGTGGGTGTCTAAATAGCTAGCCCGTGATGGCTGGGCTATCTACTCAGAATATTGCAAAATGTGCTTTCACCGAAAAGCTATTGTAAAATCGGACATAGCGATTGCATAAAGGAGTACTGTATCTATAATTCTTAAAATAATTGTTCTGTTTTTTGTGAACGTTTATCGTGAGTAATTTAGTAAATTCACCGGAAGTTTTTGCGGTGGGTATGCTAGTTCTGAACGTCACATGCTAATGTAAAAAGCTGTTTTTTGATATATGAACTTGATTGAACAAAACATGCATGTATAACATAATGTCCTAGGATTGTCATCTGATGAAGATCATCAAAGGTTAGTGCTGCATTTAGCTGTGGTTTGAGTTTATGTGACATTATATGCTAGCTTGAAAAATGGGTGTCTGATTATTTCTGGCTGGGTACTCTGCTGACATAATGTAATGTTTTGCTTTCGTTGTAAAGCCTTTTTGAAATCGGACAGTGTGGTTAGATGAACGAGAGTCTTGTCTTTAAAATGGTGTAAAATAGTGATATGTTTGAAAAATTGAAGTAATAGCATTTCTAAGGTATTTGAATAAGGCGCCACGGGATTCCACTGGCTGTTGAGTAGGTGGGACGATTTCGTCCCACCTACCCTAGAGAGGCTAAGCGTAATTTCACAATTGATTTCAAAGATGTCCACAAGCACGGTCAGTTGACTCACATCATCCTGACGCCTGTCGGCAAGCCACAGTTCTATCATTAAACAAAGAAATCAGGGGAGAGCGCGAACGCAGTCCCCCACTACCATAAATTATGCAATCGAGATTTCCACATTTGAGAAATTCGCAGGGGTCAGCACAGCCGGAGTGCAATGGCTGAGCCTCGCCCTGGGTGAACCGCCTTCTTGATCACGGTATCTCCCTTGCCAGGTAAGTATGATTTATAAATATTGGTGGAGGGCAACTCTTTCCAATGCCAACATTTTTGGCTGACGGTAACTACTTTGTGTTCTGATAATATCACGTCACATCGACCGGCGTTAAATGCCGTTTAGGAATGCACTTGCAGACAGAGTGGTGAAAAAGTAGTTTATTTTGTTTACCAGATTATATCAGTGAACCACTACATTCCCATCATGCAACACTGTAGAAAAAATCCCCAATTACTTTTTAATATCTTATTAACCTGTCTGATATCACAAATGTATGCGATATGACGAAATACAATCACGTTCAGACACACACACACACACACACACACACACACAGAGAGAGAGAGAGACAAATGCATGAAACCAATTGATTTATTATCAATAACATCTCACATTCTTTTGTGCTTTTGATTTACTCCATAAAAGAAGGGTTCTAATTCCACCATGGAAAACACAGGGCCACCAGACACCAGTCCAGTTCCAGTCAGCAGCATTATTTCCTTTGATGATTTGAACAGGGCGAGGGAGCACAAAGCACACACAAGCTGCATTCAGTAACAATATTGTTATTTGTCTTCTAAATAAAGGAAGTATGTATGCTCCCTGACAACACAAAGAACTTTGATCGTATTAAACGGGCAGGGGAGGCTAACCCATAGAAGCTGCATTTAGTATGGGGGAAAAAAATGTATGAAATGTATGGATAAGAGTGTCTGCTAAAAAGGAGTAAAATGTAAAAAGAAAGAAATGTAGTGAATTCAGCATGAAATGCTCACTACAAGGCAGTGTTGCTGATGAAATGATGCAAGAGCACCCCCTAGTGGAGAAAAAGCTTACAGCACCTGGTATTCCCAGGCGGTCTCCCATCCAAGTACTAACCAGGCCCGACCCTGCTTAGCTTCCGAGATCAGACGAGATCGGGCGTATTCAGGCTGGTATGGCCGTAAGCCGTTAGACTAACTCATGGTACAGCATATAAAGTCAAAGTGAGTGTGATAAACAGACATCGCGTTTTCACCAATTACATAAGCAGCTTGAACTTTGGCTCACTCAAAAACTGCAACTAATTACATATACTGTAGCCATCACTTTTTAGCACACATAGTTGGATGAAACACAAACTAACCTTGCTAACATTTCAAAGCAAGGGCATATTTTACACACAGCCTTGTGGGAAAAAACGGACAAATACAATCAATTCGGACAAATACATCATTAGCAACACTTTCCCATGCAGCTATCCTACTAGCCAGAATAAATACACAAAAGTTATGAATGTACAAAACCTATTACATTGCTCTGTGCTAAGGAGGAGCGCATGTAAGGACAATTTCATATTGTAAGCGCATGGGGCGCGCGTATGACACATCATGACGGGTAGGGGTCCAGAGCGGCTTCCCAACTATCTCTTGATTGAAGTACCAGTGTGGCATAAATACCATGCTGCATTTCGCAACATGATGTTTCCACAAAATGCCAACCATGTTTTGCTACAAACAGATGTTTCCCACCTTTTGATTAACCTGTTGGGGGTAGGGGGCAGTATTTGCACGGCCGGATAAAAAACGTACCCGATTCAATCTGGTTATTACTTCTGCCCAGAAACTAGAATATGCATATAATTATTGGCTTTGGATAGAAAACACCCTAAAATTTCTAAAACTGTTTGAATGGTGTCTGTGAGTATATAACAGAACTCATATGGCAGGCAAAAACCTGAGAAGATTCCTTACAGGAAGTGGCCTGTCTGACAATTTCTTGGGCTTCTTCACTCTCTTTATTGAAAACTGAGGATCTCTGCTGTAACGTGACACTTCCTACGGCTCCCATAGGCTCTCAGAAGGCGGGAAAAAGCTGAATGATGTCTTTGATGAATGATGTCCCTGCCTGAAAAACATTAGCGCCTTTGGTAAGTGGTTGATCACAGTATAATGAGACTGAGGCGCGTGCACGAGGCGACCCCATGTTTTTATTTTCTCTGTCTTTGAACTAAAACAGGGTTTCCCTGGTTGGAATATTATCGCTTTTTTTACGAGAAAAATGGCATAAAAATTGATTTTAAACAGCTTCGAAGTACGGTAATGGAATATTTAGATTTTTTTTGTCACGAAACGCGTCGGGCGCGTCACCCTTCGGATAGTGTCTTGAACGCACGAACAAAACAGAGGATATTTGAACATAACTATGGATTATTTTGAACCAAACCAACATTTGTTATTGAAGTAGAAGTCCTGGGAGTGCATTCTTACGAAGAACAGCAAAGGTAATCAAATTTTTCTTATAGTAAATCTGACTTTGGTGAGGGCTAAACTTGGTGGGTGTCTAAATAGCTAGCCCGTGATGGCTGGGCTATCTACTCAGAATATTGCAAAATGTGCTTTCACCGAAAAGCTATTGTAAAATCGGACATAGCGATTGCATAAAGGAGTACTGTATCTATAATTCTTAAAATAATTGTTCTGTTTTTTGTGAACGTTTATCGTGAGTAATTTAGTAAATTCACCGGAAGTTTTTGCGGTGGGTATGCTAGTTCTGAACGTCACATGCTAATGTAAAAAGCTGTTTTTTGATATATGAACTTGATTGAACAAAACATGCATGTATAACATAATGTCCTAGGATTGTCATCTGATGAAGATCATCAAAGGTTAGTGCTGCATTTAGCTGTGGTTTGAGTTTATGTGACATTATATGCTAGCTTGAAAAATGGGTGTCTGATTATTTCTGGCTGGGTACTCTGCTGACATAATGTAATGTTTTGCTTTCGTTGTAAAGCCTTTTTGAAATCGGACAGTGTGGTTAGATGAACGAGAGTCTTGTCTTTAAAATGGTGTAAAATAGTGATATGTTTGAAAAATTGAAGTAATAGCATTTCTAAGGTATTTGAATAAGGCGCCACGGGATTCCACTGGCTGTTGAGTAGGTGGGACGATTTCGTCCCACCTACCCTAGAGAGGCTAAGCGTAATTTCACAATTGATTTCAAAGATGTCCACAAGCACGGTCAGTTGACTCACATCATCCTGACGCCTGTCGGCAAGCCACAGTTCTATCATTAAACAAGAAATCAGGGGAGAGCGCGAACGCAGTCCCCCACTACCATAAATTATGCAATCGAGATTTCCACATTTGAGAAATTCGCAGGGGTCAGCACAGCCGGAGTGCAATGGCTGAGCCTCGCCCTGGGTGAACCGCCTTCTTGATCACGATATCTCCCTTGCCAGGTAAGTATGATTTATAAATATCGGTGGAGGGCAACTCTTTCCAATGCCAACATTTTTGGCAGCGGTAACTACTTTGTGTTCTGATAATATCACGTCACATCGACCGGCGTTAAATGCCGTTTAGGAATGCACTTGCAGACAGAGTGGTGAAAAAGTAGTTTATTTTGTTTACCAGATTATATCAGTGAACCACTACATTCCCATCATGCAACACTGTAGAAAAAATCACCAATTACTTTTTAATATCTTATTAACCTGTCTGATATCACAAATGTATGCGATATGACGAAATACAATCACGTTCAGACACACACACACACACACACACACACACACACACACACACAGAGAGAGAGAGAGAGAGACAAATGCATGAAACCAATTGATTTATTATCAATAACATCTCACATTCTTTTGTGCTTTTGATTTACTCCATAAAAGAAGGGTTCTAATTCCACCATGGAAAACACAGGGCCACCAGACACCAGTCCAGTTCCAGTCAGCAGCATTATTTCCTTTGATGATTTGAACAGGGCGAGGGAGCACAAAGCACACACAAGCTGCATTCAGTAACAATATTGTTATTTGTCTTCTAAATAAAGGAAGTATGTATGCTCCCTGACAACACAAAGAACTTTGATCGTATTAAACGGGCAGGGGAGGCTAACCCATAGAAGCTGCATTTAGTATGGGGGGAAAAAATGTATGAAATGTATGGATAAGAGTGTCTGCTAAAAAGGAGTAAAATGTAAAAAGAAAGAAATGTAGTGAATTCAGCATGAAATGCTCACTACAAGGCAGTGTTGCTGATGAAATGATGCAAGAGCACCCCCTAGTGGAGAAAAAGCTTACAGCACCTGGTATTCCCAGGCGGTCTCCCATCCAAGTACTAACCAGGCCCGACCCTGCTTAGCTTCCGAGATCAGACGAGATCGGGCGTATTCAGGCTGGTATGGCCGTAAGCCGTCAGACTAACTCATGGTACAGCATATAAAGTCAAAGTGAGTGTGATAAACAGACATCGCGTTTTCACCAATTACATAAGCAGCTTGAACTTTGGCTCACTCAAAAACTGCAACTAATTACATATACTGTAGCCATCACTTTTTAGCACACATAGTTGGATGAAACACAAACTAACCTTGCTAACATTTCAAAGCAATGGCATATTTTACACACAGCCTTGTGGGAAAAAACGGACAAATACAATCAATTCGGACAAATACATCATTAGCAACACTTTCCCATGCAGCTATCCTACTAGCCAGAATAAATACACAAAAGTTATGAATGTACAAAACCTATTACATTGCTCTGTGCTAAGGAGGAGCGCATGTAAGGACAATTTCATATTGTAAGCGCATGGGGTGCGCGTATGACACATCATGACGGGTAGGGATCCAGAGCGGCTTCCCAACTATCACTTGATTGAAGTACCAGTGTGGCATAAATACCATGCTGCATTTCGCAACATGATGTTTCCACAAAATGCCAACCATGTTTTGCTACAAACAGATGTTTCCCACCTTTTGATTAACCTGTTGGGGGTAGGGGGCAGTATTTGCACGGCCGGATAAAAAACGTACCCGATTCAATCTGGTTATTACTACTGCCCAGAAACTAGAATATGCATATAATTATTGGCTTTGGATAGAAAACACCCTAAAATTTCTAAAACTGTTTGAATGGTGTCTGTGAGTATATAACAGAACTCATATGGCAGGCAAAAACCTGAGAAGATTCCTTACAGGAAGTGGCCTGTCTGACAATTTCTTGGGCTTCTTCACTCTCTTTATTGAAAACTGAGGATCTCTGCTGTAACGTGACACTTCCTACGGCTCCCATAGGCTCTCAGAAGGCGGGAAAAAGCTGAATGATGTCTTTGATGAATGATGTCCCTGCCTGAAAAACATTAGCGCCTTTGGTAAGTGGTTGATCACAGTATAATGAGACTGAGGCGCGTGCACGAGGCGACCCCATGTTTTTATTTTCTCTGTCTTTGAACTAAAACAGGGTTTCCCTGGTTGGAATATTACCCGTCATGATGTGTCATACGCGCGCCCCATGCGCTTACAATATGAAATTGTCCTTACATGCGCTCCTCCTTAGCACAGAGCAATGTAATAGGTTTTGTACATTCATAACTTTTGTGTATTTATTCTGGCTAGTAGGATAGCTGCATGGGAAAGTGTTGCTAATGATGTATTTGTCCGAATTGATTGTATTTGTCCGTTTTTTCCCACAAGGCTGTGTGTAAAATATGCCATTGCTTTGAAATGTTAGCAAGGTTAGTTTGTGTTTCATCCAACTATGTGTGCTAAAAAGTGATGGCTACAGTATATGTAATTAGTTGCAGTTTTTGAGTGAGCCAAAGTTCAAGCTGCTTATGTAATTGGTGAAAACGCGATGTCTGTTTATCACACTCACTTTGACTTTATATGCTGTACCATGAGTTAGTCTGACGGCTTACGGCCATACCAGCCTGAATACGCCCGATCTCGTCTGATCTCGGAAGCTAAGCAGGGTCGGGCCTGGTTAGTACTTGGATGGGAGACCGCCTGGGAATACCAGGTGCTGTAAGCTTTTTCTCCACTAGGGGGTGCTCTTGCATCATTTCATCAGCAACACTGCCTTGTAGTGAGCATTTCATGCTGAATTCACTACATTTCTTTCTTTTTACATTTTACTCCTTTTTAGCAGACACTCTTATCCATACATTTCATACATTTTTTCCCCCCATACTAAATGCAGCTTCTATGGGTTAGCCTCCCCTGCCCGTTTAATACGATCAAAGTTCTTTGTGTTGTCAGGGAGCATACATACTTCCTTTATTTAGAAGACAAATAACAATATTGTTACTGAATGCAGCTTGTGTGTGCTTTGTGCTCCCTCGCCCTGTTCAAATCATCAAAGGAAATAATGCTGCTGACTGGAACTGGACTGGTGTCTGGTGGCCCTGTGTTTTCCATGGTGGAATTAGAACCCTTCTTTTATGGAGTAAATCAAAAGCACAAAAGAATGTGAGATGTTATTGATAATAAATCAATTGGTTTCATGCATTTGTCTCTCTCTCTCTCTCTGTGTGTGTGTGTGTGTGTGTGTGTGTGTGTGTGTGTGTCTGAACGTGATTGTATTTCGTCATATCGCATACATTTGTGATATCAGACAGGTTAATAAGATATTAAAAAGTAATTGGGGATTTTTTCTACAGTGTTGCATGATGGGAATGTAGTGGTTCACTGATATAATCTGGTAAACAAAATAAACTACTTTTTCACCACTCTGTCTGCAAGTGCATTCCTAAACGGCATTTAACGCCGGTCGATGTGACGTGATATTATCAGAACACAAAGTAGTTACCGTCAGCCAAAAATGTTGGCATTGGAAAGAGTTGCCCTCCACCGATATTTATAAATCATACTTACCTGGCAAGGGAGATACCGTGATCAAGAAGGCGGTTTCACCCAGGGCGAGGCTCAGCCATTGCACTCCGGCTGTGCTGACCCCTGCGAATTTCTCAAATGTGGAAATCTCGATTGCATAATTTATGGTAGTGGGGGACTGCGTTCGCGCTCTCCCCTGATTTCTTGTTTAATGATAGAACTGTGGCTTGCCGACAGGCGTCAGGATGATGTGAGTCAACTGACCGTGCTTGTGGACATCTTTGAAATCAATTGTGAAATTACGCTTAGCCTCTCTAGGGTAGGTGGGACGAAATCGTCCCACCTACTCAACAGCCAGTGGAATCCCGTGGCGCCTTATTCAAATACCTTAGAAATGCTATTACTTCAATTTTTCAAACATATCACTATTTTACACCATTTTAAAGACAAGACTCTCGTTCATCTAACCACACTGTCCGATTTCAAAAAGGCTTTACAACGAAAGCAAAACATTACATTATGTCAGCAGAGTACCCAGCCAGAAATAATCAGACACCCATTTTTCAAGCTAGCATATAATGTCACATAAACTCAAACCACAGCTAAATGCAGCACTAACCTTTGATGATCTTCATCAGATGACAATCCTAGGACATTATGTTATACATGCATGTTTTGTTCAATCAAGTTCATATATCAAAAAACAGCTTTTTACATTAGCATGTGACGTTCAGAACTAGCATACCCACCGCAAAAACTTCCGGTGAATTTACTAAATTACTCACGATAAACGTTCACAAAAAACAGAACAATTATTTTAAGAATTATAGATACAGTACTCCTTTATGCAATCGCTATGTCCGATTTTACAATAGCTTTTCGGTGAAAGCACATTTTGCAATATTCTGAGTAGATAGCCCAGCCATCACGGGCTAGCTATTTAGACACCCACCAAGTTTAGCCCTCACCAAAGTCAGATTTACTATAAGAAAAATTTGATTACCTTTGCTGTTCTTCGTAAGAATGCACTCCCAGGACTTCTACTTCAATAACAAATGTTGGTTTGGTTCAAAATAATCCATAGTTATGTTCAAATATCCTCTGTTTTGTTCGTGCGTTCAAGACACTATCCGAAGGGTGACGCGCCCGACGCGTTTCGTGACAAAAAAAATCTAAATATTCCATTACCGTACTTCGAAGCGGTTTAAAATCAATTTTTATGCCATTTTTCTCGTAAAAAAAGCGATAATATTCCAACCCGGGAAACCCTGTTTTAGTTCAAAGACAGAGAAAATAAAAACATGGGGTCGCCTCGTGCACGCGCCTCAGTCTCATTATACTCTGATCGACCACTTACCAAAGGCGCTAATGTTTTTCAGGCAGGGACATCATTCATCAAAGACATCATTCAGCTTTTTCCCGCCTTCTGAGAGCCTATGGGAGCCTGTAGGAAGTGTCACGTTACAGCAGAGATCCTCAGTTTTCAATAAAGAGAGTGAAGAAGCCCAAGAAATTGTCAGACAGGCCACTTCCTGTAAGGAATCTTCTCAGGTTTTTGCCTGCCATATGAGTTCTGTTATATACTCACAGACACCATTCAAACAGTTGTAGAAATTTTAGGGTGTTTTCTATCCAAAGCCAATAATTATATGCATATTCTAGTTTCTGGGCAGTAGTAATAACCAGATTGAATCGGGTACGTTTTTTATCCGGCCGTGCAAATACTGCCCCCTACCCCCAACAGGTTAATCAAAAGGTGGGAAACATCTGTTTGTAGCAAAACATGGTTGGCATTTTGTGGAAACATCATGTTGCGAAATGCAGCATGGTATTTATGCCACACTGGTACTTCAATCAAGAGATAGTTGGGAAGCCGCTCTGGACCCCTACCCGTCATGATGTGTCATACGCGCGCCCCATGCGCTTACAATATGAAATTGTCCTTACATGCGCTCCTCCTTAGCACAGAGCAATGTAATAGGTTTTGTACATTCATAACTTTTGTGTATTTATTCTGGCTAGTAGGATAGCTGCATGGGAAAGTGTTGCTAATGATGTATTTGTCCGAATTGATTGTATTTGTCCGTTTTTTCCCACAAGGCTGTGTGTAAAATATGCCCTTGCTTTGAAATGTTAGCAAGGTTAGTTTGTGTTTCATCCAACTATGTGTGCTAAAAAGTGATGGCTACAGTATATGTAATTAGTTGCAGTTTTTGAGTGAGCCAAAGTTCAAGCTGCTTATGTAATTGGTGAAAACGCGATGTCTGTTTATCACACTCACTTTGACTTTATATGCTGTACCATGAGTTAGTCTAACGGCTTACGGCCATACCAGCCTGAATACGCCCGATCTCGTCTGATCTCGGAAGCTAAGCAGGGTCGGGCCTGGTTAGTACTTGGATGGGAGACCGCCTGGGAATACCAGGTGCTGTAAGCTTTTTCTCCACTAGGGGTGCTCTTGCATCATTTCATCAGCAACACTGCCTTGTAGTGAGCATTTCATGCTGAATTCACTACATTTCTTTCTTTTTACATTTTACTCCTTTTTAGCAGACACTCTTATCCATACATTTCATACATTTTTTTCCCCCATACTAAATGCAGCTTCTATGGGTTAGCCTCCCCTGCCCGTTTAATACGATCAAAGTTCTTTGTGTTGTCAGGGAGCATACATACTTCCTTTATTTAGAAGACAAATAACAATATTGTTACTGAATGCAGCTTGTGTGTGCTTTGTGCTCCCTCGCCCTGTTCAAATCATCAAAGGAAATAATGCTGCTGACTGGAACTGGACTGGTGTCTGGTGGCCCTGTGTTTTCCATGGTGGAATTAGAACCCTTCTTTTATGGAGTAAATCAAAAGCACAAAAGAATGTGAGATGTTATTGATAATAAATCAATTGGTTTCATGCATTTGTCTCTCTCTCTCTCTGTGTGTGTGTGTGTGTGTGTGTGTGTGTGTCTGAACGTGATTGTATTTCGTCATATCGCATACATTTGTGATATCAGACAGGTTAATAAGATATTAAAAAGTAATTGGGGATTTTTTCTACAGTGTTGCATGATGGGAATGTAGTGGTTCACTGATATAATCTGGTAAACAAAATAAACTACTTTTTCACCACTCTGTCTGCAAGTGCATTCCTAAACGGCATTTAACGCCGGTCGATGTGACGTGATATTATCAGAACACAAAGTAGTTACCGTCAGCCAAAAATGTTGGCATTGGAAAGAGTTGCCCTCCACCGATATTTATAAATCATACTTACCTGGCAAGGGAGATACCGTGATCAAGAAGGCGGTTCACCCAGGGCGAGGCTCAGCCATTGCACTCCGGCTGTGCTGACCCCTGCGAATTTCTCAAATGTGGAAATCTCGATTGCATAATTTATGGTAGTGGGGGACTGCGTTCGCGCTCTCCCCTGATTTCTTTGTTTAATGATAGAACTGTGGCTTGCCGACAGGCGTCAGGATGATGTGAGTCAACTGACCGTGCTTGTGGACATCTTTGAAATCAATTGTGAAATTACGCTTAGCCTCTCTAGGGTAGGTGGGACGAAATCGTCCCACCTACTCAACAGCCAGTGGAATCCCGTGGCGCCTTATTCAAATACCTTAGAAATGCTATTACTTCAATTTTTCAAACATATCACTATTTTACACCATTTTAAAGACAAGACTCTCGTTCATCTAACCACACTGTCCGATTTCAAAAAGGCTTTACAACGAAAGCAAAACATTACATTATGTCAGCAGAGTACCCAGCCAGAAATAATCAGACACCCATTTTTCAAGCTAGCATATAATGTCACATAAACTCAAACCACAGCTAAATGCAGCACTAACCTTTGATGATCTTCATCAGATGACAATCCTAGGACATTATGTTATACATGCATGTTTTGTTCAATCAAGTTCATATATCAAAAAACAGCTTTTTACATTAGCATGTGACGTTCAGAACTAGCATACCCACCGCAAAAACTTCCGGTGAATTTACTAAATTACTCACGATAAACGTTCACAAAAAACAGAACAATTATTTTAAGAATTATAGATACAGTACTCCTTTATGCAATCGCTATGTCCGATTTTACAATAGCTTTTCGGTGAAAGCACATTTTGCAATATTCTGAGTAGATAGCCCAGCCATCACGGGCTAGCTATTTAGACACCCACCAAGTTTAGCCCTCACCAAAGTCAGATTTACTATAAGAAAAATTTGATTACCTTTGCTGTTCTTCGTAAGAATGCACTCCCAGGACTTCTACTTCAATAACAAATGTTGGTTTGGTTCAAAATAATCCATAGTTATGTTCAAATATCCTCTGTTTTGTTCGTGCGTTCAAGACACTATCCGAAGGGTGACGCGCCCGACGCGTTTCGTGACAAAAAAAATCAAAATATTCCATTACCGTACTTCGAAGCTGTTTAAAATCAATTTTTATGCCATTTTTCTCGTAAAAAAAGCGATAATATTCCAACCCGGGAAACCCTGTTTTAGTTCAAAGACAGAGAAAATAAAAACATGGGGTCGCCTCGTGCACGCGCCTCAGTCTCATTGTACTCTGATCGACCACTTACCAAAGGCGCTAATGTTTTTCAGGCAGGGACATCATTCATCAAAGACATCATTCAGCTTTTTCCCGCCTTCTGAGAGCCTATGGGAGCTGTAGGAAGTGTCACGTTACAGCAGAGATCCTCAGTTTTCAATAAAGAGAGTGAAGAAGCCCAAGAAATTGTCAGACAGGCCACTTCCTGTAAGGAATCTTCTCAGGTTTTTGCCTGCCATATGAGTTCTGTTATATACTCACAGACACCATTCAAACAGTTGTAGAAATTTTAGGGTGTTTTCTATCCAAAGCCAATAATTATATGCATATTCTAGTTTCTGGGCAGTAGTAATAACCAGATTGAATCGGGTACGTTTTTTATCCGGCCGTGCAAATACTGCCCCCTACCCCCAACAGGTTAATCAAAAGGTGGGAAACATCTGTTTGTAGCAAAACATGGTTGGCATTTTGTGGAAACATCATGTTGCGAAATGCAGCATGGTATTTATGCCACACTGGTACTTCAATCAAGAGATAGTTGGGAAGCCGCTCTGGACCCCTACCCGTCATGATGTGTCATACGCGCGCCCCATGCGCTTACAATATGAAATTGTCCTTACATGCGCTCCTCCTTAGCACAGAGCAATGTAATAGGTTTTGTACATTCATAACTTTTGTGTATTTATTCTGGCTAGTAGGATAGCTGCATGGGAAAGTGTTGCTAATGATGTATTTGTCCGAATTGATTGTATTTGTCCGTTTTTTCCCACAAGGCTGTGTGTAAAATATGCCCTTGCTTTGAAATGTTAGCAAGGTTAGTTTGTGTTTCATCCAACTATGTGTGCTAAAAAGTGATGGCTACAGTATATGTAATTAGTTGCAGTTTTTGAGTGAGCCAAAGTTCAAGCTGCTTATGTAATTGGTGAAAACGCGATGTCTGTTTATCACACTCACTTTGACTTTATATGCTGTACCATGAGTTAGTCTAACGGCTTACGGCCATACCAGCCTGAATACGCCCGATCTCGTCTGATCTCGGAAGCTAAGCAGGGTCGGGCCTGGTTAGTACTTGGATGGGAGACCGCCTGGGAATACCAGGTGCTGTAAGCTTTTTCTCCACTAGGGGGTGCTCTTGCATCATTTCATCAGCAACACTGCCTTGTAGTGAGCATTTCATGCTGAATTCACTACATTTCTTTCTTTTTACATTTTACTCCTTTTTAGCAGACACTCTTATCCATACATTTCATACATTTTTTTCCCCCATACTAAATGCAGCTTCTATGGGTTAGCCTCCCCTGCCCGTTTAATACGATCAAAGTTCTTTGTGTTGTCAGGGAGCATACATACTTCCTTTATTTAGAAGACAAATAACAATATTGTTACTGAATGCAGCTTGTGTGTGCTTTGTGCTCCCTCGCCCTGTTCAAATCATCAAAGGAAATAATGCTGCTGACTGGAACTGGACTGGTGTCTGGTGGCCCTGTGTTTTCCATGGTGGAATTAGAACCCTTCTTTTATGGAGTAAATCAAAAGCACAAAAGAATGTGAGATGTTATTGATAATAAATCAATTGGTTTCATGCATTTGTCTCTCTCTCTCTCTGTGTGTGTGTGTGTGTGTGTGTGTGTGTGTCTGAACGTGATTGTATTTCGTCATATCGCATACATTTGTGATATCAGACAGGTTAATAAGATATTAAAAAGTAATTGGGGATTTTTTCTACAGTGTTGCATGATGGGAATGTAGTGGTTCACTGATATAATCTGGTAAACAAAATAAACTACTTTTTCACCACTCTGTCTGCAAGTGCATTCCTAAACGGCATTTAACGCCGGTCGATGTGACGTGATATTATCAGAACACAAAGTAGTTACCGTCAGCCAAAAATGTTGGCATTGGAAAGAGTTGCCCTCCACCGATATTTATAAATCATACTTACCTGGCAAGGGAGATACCGTGATCAAGAAGGCGGTTCACCCAGGGCGAGGCTCAGCCATTGCACTCCGGCTGTGCTGACCCCTGCGAATTTCTCAAATGTGGAAATCTCGATTGCATAATTTATGGTAGTGGGGGACTGCGTTCGCGCTCTCCCCTGATTTCTTTGTTTAATGATAGAACTGTGGCTTGCCGACAGGCGTCAGGATGATGTGAGTCAACTGACCGTGCTTGTGGACATCTTTGAAATCAATTGTGAAATTACGCTTAGCCTCTCTAGGGTAGGTGGGACGAAATCGTCCCACCTACTCAACAGCCAGTGGAATCCCGTGGCGCCTTATTCAAATACCTTAGAAATGCTATTACTTCAATTTTTCAAACATATCACTATTTTACACCATTTTAAAGACAAGACTCTCGTTCATCTAACCACACTGTCCGATTTCAAAAAGGCTTTACAACGAAAGCAAAACATTACATTATGTCAGCAGAGTACCCAGCCAGAAATAATCAGACACCCATTTTTCAAGCTAGCATATAATGTCACATAAACTCAAACCACAGCTAAATGCAGCACTAACCTTTGATGATCTTCATCAGATGACAATCCTAGGACATTATGTTATACATGCATGTTTTGTTCAATCAAGTTCATATATCAAAAAACAGCTTTTTACATTAGCATGTGACGTTCAGAACTAGCATACCCACCGCAAAAACTTCCGGTGAATTTACTAAATTACTCACGATAAACGTTCACAAAAAACAGAACAATTATTTTAAGAATTATAGATACAGTACTCCTTTATGCAATCGCTATGTCCGATTTTACAATAGCTTTTCGGTGAAAGCACATTTTGCAATATTCTGAGTAGATAGCCCAGCCATCACGGGCTAGCTATTTAGACACCCACCAAGTTTAGCCCTCACCAAAGTCAGATTTACTATAAGAAAAATTTGATTACCTTTGCTGTTCTTCGTAAGAATGCACTCCCAGGACTTCTACTTCAATAACAAATGTTGGTTTGGTTCAAAATAATCCATAGTTATGTTCAAATATCCTCTGTTTTGTTCGTGCGTTCAAGACACTATCCGAAGGGTGACGCGCCCGACGCGTTTCGTGACAAAAAAAATCAAAATATTCCATTACCGTACTTCGAAGCTGTTTAAAATCAATTTTTATGCCATTTTTCTCGTAAAAAAAGCGATAATATTCCAACCCGGGAAACCCTGTTTTAGTTCAAAGACAGAGAAAATAAAAACATGGGGTCGCCTCGTGCACGCGCCTCAGTCTCATTGTACTCTGATCGACCACTTACCAAAGGCGCTAATGTTTTTCAGGCAGGGACATCATTCATCAAAGACATCATTCAGCTTTTTCCCGCCTTCTGAGAGCCTATGGGAGCTGTAGGAAGTGTCACGTTACAGCAGAGATCCTCAGTTTTCAATAAAGAGAGTGAAGAAGCCCAAGAAATTGTCAGACAGGCCACTTCCTGTAAGGAATCTTCTCAGGTTTTTGCCTGCCATATGAGTTCTGTTATATACTCACAGACACCATTCAAACAGTTGTAGAAATTTTAGGGTGTTTTCTATCCAAAGCCAATAATTATATGCATATTCTAGTTTCTGGGCAGTAGTAATAACCAGATTGAATCGGGTACGTTTTTTATCCGGCCGTGCAAATACTGCCCCCTACCCCCAACAGGTTAATCAAAAGGTGGGAAACATCTGTTTGTAGCAAAACATGGTTGGCATTTTGTGGAAACATCATGTTGCGAAATGCAGCATGGTATTTATGCCACACTGGTACTTCAATCAAGAGATAGTTGGGAAGCCGCTCTGGACCCCTACCCGTCATGATGTGTCATACGCGCGCCCCATGCGCTTACAATATGAAATTGTCCTTACATGCGCTCCTCCTTAGCACAGAGCAATGTAATAGGTTTTGTACATTCATAACTTTTGTGTATTTATTCTGGCTAGTAGGATAGCTGCATGGGAAAGTGTTGCTAATGATGTATTTGTCCGAATTGATTGTATTTGTCCGTTTTTTCCCACAAGGCTGTGTGTAAAATATGCCCTTGCTTTGAAATGTTAGCAAGGTTAGTTTGTGTTTCATCCAACTATGTGTGCTAAAAAGTGATGGCTACAGTATATGTAATTAGTTGCAGTTTTTGAGTGAGCCAAAGTTCAAGCTGCTTATGTAATTGGTGAAAACGCGATGTCTGTTTATCACACTCACTTTGACTTTATTTGCTGTACCATGAGTTAGTCTAACGGCTTACGGCCATACCAGCCTGAATACGCCCGATCTCGTCTGATCTCGGAAGCTAAGCAGGGTCGGGCCTGGTTAGTACTTGGATGGGAGACCGCCTGGGAATACCAGGTGCTGTAAGCTTTTTCTCCACTAGGGGGTGCTCTTGCATCATTTCATCAGCAACACTGCCTTGTAGTGAGCATTTCATGCTGAATTCACTACATTTCTTTCTTTTTACATTTTACTCCTTTTTAGCAGACACTCTTATCCATACATTTCATACATTTTTTTCCCCCATACTAAATGGGTTAGCCTCCCCTGCCCGTTTAATACGATCAAAGTTCTTTGTGTTGTCAGGGAGCATACATACTTCCTTTATTTAGAAGACAAATAACAATATTGTTACTGAATGCAGCTTGTGTGTGCTTTGTGCTCCCTCGCCCTGTTCAAATCATCAAAGGAAATAATGCTGCTGACTGGAACTGGACTGGTGTCTGGTGGCCCTGTGTTTTCCATGGTGGAATTAGAACCCTTCTTTTATGGAGTAAATCAAAAGCACAAAAGAATGTGAGATGTTATTGATAATAAATCAATTGGTTTCATGCATTTGTGTGTGTGTGTGTGTGTGTGTGTGTGTGTGTGTGTGTGTGTGTGTGTGTGTGTGTGTGTGTGTGTGTGTGTGTGTGTGTGTGTGTGTGTGTGTGTGTGTGTGTGTGTGTGTGTGTGTGTGTGTGTGTGTGTGTGTGTGTGTGTGTGTGTGTGTGTGTGTGTGTGTGTGTGTGTGTGTGTGTGTGTGTGTGTGTGTGTGTGTGTGTGTGTGTGTGTGTGTGTGTGTGTGTGTGTGTGTGTGTGTGTGTGTGTGTGTGTGTGTGTGTGTGTGTGTGTGTGTGTGTGTGTGTGTGTGTGTGTGTGTGTGTGTGTGTGTGTGTGTGTGTGTGTGTGTGTGTGTGTGTGTGTGTGTGTGTGTGTGTGTGTGTGTGTGTGTGTGTGTGTGTGAGAGAGAGAGAGAGAGAACGTATTTCGTCATATCTACTTCTCTAATAGAGTTCAGTGTATCAAATCGGAGGGACTGTTGTCCGGACCTCTAGCAGTCTCTATGGGGGTGCCACAGGGTTCAATTTTCGGGCCGACTCTCTTCAATGATGTCGCTCTTGCTGCTGGTGATTCTCTGATCCACCTCTACACAGACAACACCATTCTGTATACTTCTGGCCCTTGTTTGGACACTGTGTTAACTAACCTCCAGACAAGCTTCAATGCCATACAACTCTCCTTCCGTGGCCTCCAACTGCTCTTAAATGCAAGTAAAACTAAATGAATGCCCTTCAACCGATCGCTGCCCGCACCTACTCGCCTGTCCAGCATCACTACTCTGGTCGGTTCTGACGTAGAATATGTGCACAACTACAAATACCTGGGTGTCTGGTTAGACTGTAAACTCTCCTTCCAGACTCACATTAAGCATCTCCAATCCAAAATTACATCTAGAATCGGCTTCCTATTTCCACCAACGCCACGTTGCACCACAGACTGTCCAGGAGTTGGCGGATGCTTTAGTCCAAGTCTGGGAGGAGATCCCTCAGGAGACCATCCGCCACCTCATCAGGAGCATGCCCAGGCGTTGTAGGGAGGTCAATACAGGCACGTGGAGGCCACACACACTACTGAGCCTCATTTTGACTTGTTTTAAGGACATTACATCAAAGTTGGATCAGCCTGTAGTGTGGTTTTCCACTTTAATTTTGAGTGTGACTCCAAATCCAGACCTCCATGGGTTGATAAATTGGATTTCCATTGATTATTTTTGTGTGATTTTGTTGTCAGCACATTCAACTATGTAAAGAAAAAAGTATTTAATAAGATGATTTATTTCATTCAGATCTAGGATGTGTTGTTTAAGTGTTCCCTTTATTTTTTTGAGCAGTGTATATATACACAGTACCAGTCAAATGTTTGGACACACCTACTGATTCAAGGGTTTTTCTTCACTATTATTGTAGAATAATAGTGAAGACATCCAAACTATGAAATAACACATGCATTATTGTTTAGTAACCAAAAAGTGTTAAAATCAAAATATATTTTATATTTGAGATTCTTCAAAGTATATGTATATAGATATAAATAAATCACACCCATTTTCAATCCAGCAGCTTTCAGTGTAATTGTCATTCACCATAGAGAATGGATTTTGAAAAAACTATAAACAAATAAAAACACAAATTGACCAAAATAAGTCATTTTTTAAATTGGTTTATTAAATAGTAATCAAAGATTGACTGTATCTTCATTCAGGACTCAAAAGCAGTCATAATACAATACAGCTGGCTTATAAAGTTTGTCACAGTTTTACAGTGTTCAAAGTGACCCGTTTGAACTAGGAAGGGACTAGGTTTGACATCATAAAGGGAAAAATACATTTAAATAGTGTACTAAGATACAATTCAGCCCCAGTACCACAACAGTATTGATATCTTGCGTTATAAAAAAGAACAAATGTGAATTCATGCTCTAGCAAAAGTCATTATTATTCTTTTCAATGCTGAAATTTACAACAATGTGCATCTTTAGGTAAACACCCATATTCTTAATTTGTGAATCCATTGATAAGAAGTGCATCTGGAGGAAAAAAATACATATTTTTGAAGTTCTTCCTACAACGAATACTTCTCTTCTTCAAGATACACACTCCTTTATTTGGGTCATGAATGTGTTCTTTATCAAGACTAAAAACTGTGTGATGGTTCTGCATAATTCTGCTCCCTTTTTTGACAGAAAACTAACTGTACATCAGTTTTAGGTCGGTTGGCTGAGACAGAGAGATATGTTGCATTAGGAAACCCAGTGGGCTCACGTCATCTCTAGTTCATTAGACTCCAGAAAGGAACCTTTCCCTGTTCCAGAATGGGACCATATTCAGTTGTGTTCCCGTTCTGGTTCCATTTCCGACTAAGGAGGTGCTACTGACGACCACCAGGGCTCAGGTTGAGGTTGGCCATGAGCTCGTGAACTGAGGCAAAGATAGTGCACTCACCTGAGAGGAGACAAAAACACCAATGTCAATATAATACCACACCCAAAAAATAACATGTTGTATTTATTTTCTGTCAGAATGTTCCAATCAAATCTTTCTGTCTATCTTCTATTTGTGTGTGCAGACAATCCCACTGACCCTGTCGTGCTGGGTGCAGCTCACTGAACCTCTTGAGGATGTTGGAGACCATAAGTGCTGCTGCCCCAGAGGAGGAGTGTTGTCTGGGGATGTCAGCCTGCTGGGTCAGGCCCGTGGCCATGTCGTATACGATGGGAACAATGATGTTGACCGGCTCCTGGGGCAGCGGCAGCCTCTGGGTCAGCTGGAGCTGAAGGGGAGAATACAGGGAGAGCATAGGGTTAGTTATACTTCACACAATTTCAGTGCAAGTCAATGGAATTGTAAGATGGGTTGTAACACCTACGAAACTGATATGCAGCTATGACAACTGACTAAACTACAATACAGGGGAAGGATGAAAGCCAGCAAACAGAGACTGACAACAGGTGAGTGGACAATGGCCAATCAACTGCTTAAATTAAAACTAATCAGGCAAGGGAAAACCAGTACTTACGAAGAAGAGCATTTTGGACTTGAGCACCACAGCGATGGTTCCTGGGGGTGCGATGGGAGGGGCGCTGGGGGGGATGGTAAGACAGAACTGGACATTCCACTTTAACTGGGTGGCCTGGTCAGGGAACTGGAGAGGGGGACAGAAGTTAGAGAGCCACCTACACAATCATTACACATATTTATTTCTCTCACAGACAGGCAGAAACACATCACCAGCCCCTTTATATTCTTAACTGACACAAATATATCTATGGGGTACCACACACACACACACACACACACACACACACACACACACACACACACAGAGAGAGGAAAAGGACCTCACCAGTTCAAGCTTCATGATGCGGACACAGTCCCTGAGGATGTTGGTGGGGGCGCCCAGCAGCTTGGTGAAGGCATTCAGCGTGTTGTACTTGAATGGTGGGCCAGCCACCTTGAGAGAGGAGGACGAAGAAGGGGAAGGAGGAGAGGAAAAAGGAGGAGAGGGAGAGGAAAGGAAGGGAAAGGGAGATAAAAATGATAAAAAAGAGTGAGTCATTTAAATACATTTTTATTGGTCACATAAACGTGATAAGCAGATGTTATTGCGGGTGTAGCGAAATTCTTGTGCTTCTAGCACCGACAGTGCAGTAATATCTAACATTTAACTTTTCAGGCAAAGCCTAATAGCACACAACACACGCATTTATTCCTGCACTTAATGATGATAAAGAGTGACCTCCAACCAATTAACAGGTTCAGCTTTCCCACAGACTTTTCCAGCTTCAGATTCAAAATGACCTGCTATGGAGGTCAGTTCACCCAGCGTTTCTCTTTATCAGAAATCTTGGCTTTAGTTCCACATTTTCGGTCAGAGACATACAGTGCATTCGGAACGTATTTAGACCCCTCAACTTTTTTCTCATTTTACTCAAAGCCAGTGTCAGTTCTTTAGTAAAGATTGAAACAAGTAATGGGCCTAGACTGCTGCCCTGGGGAATTCCTGATTCTACCAGGATTATGTTGGAGAGGTTTCCATTACAGAACACGCTCTGTGTTCTGTTTGACAGGTAACTCTTTATCCACAATATAGCAGGGGGTATAAAGCCATAACACATGTTTTTTTCCAGCAGCAGACTATGATCGATAATGTCAAAAGCCGCACTGAAATCTAACAAAATTTAGACTCCAATCAAGTTGTAGAAACATCTCGAGGATGACAAATGGAAACAGGATGCACCTGAGCTCAATTTCGAGTCTCATAGCAAAGGGTCTGAATACTTAAGTAAATAAGGTATCTGTTTTTATTTTTTTAATACATTTCCACAAAAAACAAAACTGTTTTTGCTTTGTAATTATGGGGTATTGTGTGTAGTAGATGGATTAAATAAATAAAATCTCAACTCGTATTTCAACCACTCCACAAATTTCTTGTTAACAAACTACAGTCTTGGCAAGTTGGATAGGACATCTACTTTGTGCATGACACAAGTAATTTTTCTAACAATCGTTTACAGACAGATTATTTCACTTATAATTCACTGTATCACAATTCCAGTGTGTCACAAGACTACATACATTAAGTTGACTGTGCCTTTAAACAACATGGAACATTCCAGAAAATGATGTCATGGCTTTAGAAGCTTCTGATAGGCTAATTGACATCATTTTAGTCAATTGGAGGTGTACCTGTGGATGTATTTCAAGGCCTACCTTCAAACTCAGTGCCTCTTTGCTTTACATCATGGGAAAATCTGAAGAAATCAGCCAAGACCTCATAAAAAAAATTGTAGACCTCCACAAGTCTGGTTCAACCTTGGGAGCAATTTCCAAACGCCTGAAGGCACCACGTTTATCTGTACAAACAATAGTACGCAAGTATAAACACTATGGGACCACGCAGCCATCGTACCGCTCAGGAAGGAGACCCGTTCTGTCTCCTAGAGATGAACGTACTTTGGTGCGAGAAGTGCAAATCAATCCCAGAACAACAGCAAAGGACCTTGTGAAGATGCTGGAGGAAATGGGTACAAAAGTATCTATATCCACAGTAAAATGAGTCCTATATTGACATAAACTGAAAGGCCGCTCAGAAAGGAAGGAGCCACTATTCCAAAACCGCCAGAAAAAAGCCAGACTACGGTTTGCAACTGTACATGGGGACAAAGATCGTACTTTTTGGAGAAATGTCCTCTGGTCTGATGAAACAAAAATAGAGCTGTTTGGCCATAATGACCATCATTATGTTTGGAGGAAAAAGGGGACGCTTGCAAGCCGAAGAACACCATCCCAACCGAGAAGCACGGGGGTGGCAGCATCATGTTATGGGGGTGCTTTGCTGCAGGAGGGACTGGTGCACTTCACAAAAGAGATGGCATCATGAGGCAGGAAAATTATGTTGATATATTGAAGCAACATCTCAAGACATTAGTCAGGAAGTTAAAGCTTGGTCGCAAATGGGTCTTACAAATGGACAATGACGCCAAGCATACTTCCAAAGTTGTGGCAAAATGGCTTAAGGACAACCAAGTCAAGGTATTGGGAGTGGCCATCACAAAGCCATGACCTCAATCCTATAGAAAATGTGTGGGCAGAACTGAAAAAGTGTGTGCGAGCAAGGAGGCCTACAAACCTGACTCAGTTACACCAGCTCTGTCAGGAGGAATGGGTCAAAATTCACCCAACTTATTGTGGGAAGCTTGTGGAAGGCTACCCGAAACATTTGACCGAAGTTAAACAATTTAAAGGCATTGCTACCAAATACTAATTGAGTGTATGTAAACTTCTGACCCACTGGGAATGTGATGAAAGAAATAAAAGCTGAAATAAACGGACGGACGCACGCACGCACGCACGCAAGTTTGGGGTCACTTAGAAATGTCCTTGTTTTAGAAAGAAAAGCAAATTTTTTTGTCCATTAAAATAACATCTAATTGATCAGAAATACAGTGTAGACATTGTTAATGTTGTAAATGACTATTGTAGCTGGAAACGTCAGATTTTTTATGGAATATCTACAAAGGCATAGAGTCCCATTATCAGCAACCATCTCTCCTGTGTTCCAATGGCATGTTGTGTTAGCTAATCCAAGTTTATCATTTTAAAAGGCTAATTGATCATTAGAAAACCAGGTGACTACCTCATGAAGCTGGTTGAGAGAATGCCAAGAGTGCGCAAAGCTGTCATCAAGGCAAAGGGTGGCTACGTTAAAGAATCTCAAATCTAAAATATATTTTCATTTGTTTAACCCTTTTTTGGTTACTACATGATTCCATGTGTCATTTCATAGTTTTGATGTCTTCTCTACTATTCTACAATGTAGAAAATAGTAAAAAATAAAGAAAAACCCTTGAACGAGTAGGTTTGTCCAAGCTTTTGACTGGTACTGTAATTACAGCCATTTTGTTTCTTACTTTCTCTGACTGAAAAGATCATTTACTGAAAAAAACGTATAACAAACTCCCAACACGTGAAAAAGAACGAGGGAATGTTTACTAGTTGCTCAGGAGGGAAAGGGGAAGTCAGATGTGTGGAAGACATTTGACTTAGTTGTGGAAACTAATGGAGATCCAGAAAAAGGAGGGTATAGGAGCAAGCGCTGCACGAGTATTGTGTGCCAAACAGGTGCTGTTATATTAATTATTATTATTTCTGACCATTTGGAACAGTTTTAAAAAACGAAATAAATTGGAGTATTATCTAACGCAAAAATTATCATATATAAATCCTTTATTACAGCAAAGACTAGAAACAGTTGCATTCATCATTAATTGCGGTTTATTTATTGTTTAGTCTAATTAGCCAAAGCGCCCTTTGTTATTTCATTTAAAAAATGCTTGATTGCATTTCAAAGCATGAATGACTCGTATACTGTGTGATGACATGAACGAATTAATGATTGATATATTGAAATATAGGCCTAAGTAAGTTACGGTATTCAGACTAAACAGGACGTGCTCTTAAGCCTACAGCTCAATGGTAGTTATACAAGGCTACTACTATAAGAAACCTAATATTTATAATGACATTACTTATTATAATGATGATCATAATAATAATAATTGTAATAATAACAACAAGAAGGAGATCAAGAAAAAGGAGGGTATAGGAGTGAGAGCTGCGTGTATATTATGTGTGACAATTTCTGCCAGTTTGGAACAGTGTAAACACAAAATAACTTATAATACCAGAGAGGCTGTTCTAAAACATTTGTTAAGCTTTTATTACAGAGTAGCAAAGATTAAAAACAGCCAAATTTGTGAAATTGCTTTATCCGAGATTTTGCGGTTGCATGAGTCTTGGTGCTCACGGAATCAGTAGGCTATTAAACAAACACTCAAACTAGCAATAGAAGCAGGATCTGTCTTTTTTCTGTAGACACACACACACACACACACACACACACACACACACACACATATGGATGATTTATAAAGCCAGGCACATTTAACTGTTAGGCTATTGATTATAGACCTAATTAAGTTGGTGTTTCCTATCTCCTCAACTTTCTTAGACAAATAAGGCAAGGGCCGTTTCCTCGTCTCCTCACTCTGCTGTTGCCTCCTCCGCATTGTTCTCAATACCAATGGACTGGTTAACTTCGTTATTATGCACATAAATAGCCACATTTAGGGAAAGGTGCCAATTCAACGGCGCACTGAAGATTACGTTTCAGATCCTCGGACAGCGACCGTTAACGTGGAAGAAAACACATTTTTTATAAAATAATATTAGATTTATTAGTGTTGCACCCTTATTCTTACATAATATACCCATTTACAATTTCAGTAGCACGTCTTAGAGTGTGGCATCCCCGTGGCCTCCGCAATGGATTAGTCCACTGAGACAGGTGCGAATCAGACCGGTGTCTTGTGCACCATGAACAAAAAATAGATTTCAGACTGCTCGACTAAAGAAATCTCAGTCAACCAAAAGCCTATCAACCAAACAATCGACCAGTTGACTAAATGGGGTCAGCCCTAGTGGAAATTTTAAGGCCTTCCTCTGACACCATCTGGTATAAAGATCCTGGATGGCAGGGAGCTTGGTCCCAGTGATGTACTAGGCCATATGCACTACCCTCTGTAGCGCCTTCCGGTCGGATGCCAAGCAGTTGCCACACCAAGCGGTCATGCAGCCAGTCAAGATGCTCTCAATGGTGCAGCTGTAGAGGCCCATGCCAAATCTTTTCAGCCTCCTGAGGGGGAAGAGGTGTAGTCGTGCCCTCTTCACAACTTTGTTGGTGTGTTTAGACCATGATAGGTCTTTAGTGATGTGGACACTAAAGAACTTGAAAGTGCTCGACCTGCTCCACCACAGCCCCGTCGATGTGAATGGGGGCGTGTTCGCCCCTCCGTTTCCTGTAGTCCAAGATCAACTCTTTTGTCTTGCTGACGTTGAGAGAGAGGTTCTTATCAAGGCACCACACTGCCAGGTCTCTGATCTCCCTGTAGGCCGTCTCATCGTCATCGGTGATCAGGCCTACCACCGTTGTGTCGTCAGCAAACTTAATGATGGTGTTAGAGTCGTGCACAGCCACGCATTTGTGGGTGAACATGGAGTATAGTCATTTTAGACAGGTTACCTTGGTGTTCCAGGGTACAGGGACTATGGTGGTCTACTTGAAACATGTAGGTATAACAGACTGGCTCAGGGAAAGGTTGACCTGTTTAAAGGTCTTACTCACGTCGCCTATGGAGCGCGTGATCACACAGTCGTCTGGAAAAGCTGGTGCTCTCGCATGGTTCAGTGTTGCTTGCCTCGAAGCGAGCATAGAAGGCATTTCACTCGTCTGGTAGGTTCACTTCACTGGGCAGCTTGTGGCTGGGTTTCTCTTTGTAATCTGTGATAGTTTGCAAGCCCTGCCACATCCTACAAGTGTCAGAGCTGCTGTAGTAGGATTTGATCTTAGTCTGTATTGATGCTTTGCCTGTTTGATGGTTCGTCAGAGGGCATAGCGGGATTTCTTATAAAGGTCCGGATTAGTGTCCCGCTCCTTGAAAGCGGCAGCTCTAGCCTTTAGTTAGGTGTGGATGTTGCCTGTAATCTATGGCTTCTGGTTGGGATATGTACATACGGTTACTGTAGGGATGACGTTATCGATGCACTTATTAATGAAGCCGGTGACTGATGTGGTAAACTCCTCAAAGCCATTGGATGAGTCCCGGAACATATTCCAGTTATTGCTAACGAAATAGTCCTGTAGTTTAGCATCCGCTTTATGGGACCACTTCCGTATTGAGCATGTCACTGGTACGTCCTGTTTGAGTTTTTGCTAGTAAACAGGAATCAGAAGGATAGAGTTATGGTCAGATTTTCGAAATGGAGGGCAAGGAAAGCTTTGTATGCATCTCTATGGGTGGAGTAAAGGTGATCTAGGGTTTATTTGCTTCTAGTTGCACAGGTGACATGCTAGTAAAAATTCACTAAGACAGATTTCAGTTTTCCTGCATTAAAATCACCGGCCGCTAGGAGCGCCGCCTCTAGATTAGTATTTTCTTGTTTGCTTATGACCCTATACAGATTGTTGAGTGCGGTCTTAGTGCCACACTAAGACCACACTTTGTGGTGGTAAATGGACCGCTACAAAAAAATATAGACCAAAACTTGGTCAATAGTATGGTCTACAACTTATCGAGACTTCCTTAATATTAGAGATCGCCCACCAGCTGTTAACAAAAGAGACAAACACCTCCCCCCTTGAGCTTACTTCCGTTTTGTCCTGCCGATGCATAGAAAAAACAGCTAAATGTGAATTATGCACGTCCTCGTTCAGCCAAGTTTCAGGGAAACATAGGATATTACAGTTCTTCAGGTCCCGTTGATAGGATAGTCTTGAATGGCGCTTGTCCAGTTCGTTCTCCAGTGATTGTACATTCGCCAATAGAACAGAGGGTAGAGGGGTTTATTTACTCGCCGCCGTAGTTTCATCAGGGTGCAAGCACATCGGTCTCTATATCGCCGTCTCTTTCTCTTCAGAGTGTCGGGGATAAGGGCCTTGTCCGGGGTTAGCAGTATGTTGTGTTCCGCCGACTCGTTGTAGTAGAAATCTTAATCCAAATGGAGCTTAGTTATCGCTGTTCTGATGTCCAGAAGCTCTTTTCAGTCATAGACAATGATGTCCGAAACATTATGCGCCAAAAAAGTTAAGATCAGCAAAAAAAGCAGCGTTTACTGTGAATGTGATCTCCACAAACACGGGAACATTGCCTTTAAAAGCTGCATTGTCGACAACCCACACAGAAACAAATTGAATCCCGGCATAACTGTGTCTTAAAGAGAGAGAAAATACTCCTTGCTTTTCTCTGATGCAGATATTTTTCATAGCATCAGTGAGAGGAGTCTACTACTTCAAATTCACTGTCATGGGTCATCTTACTCATATATACCTAAACCATAATGACCAGAGAATAATGGACAATGAGGAATACATTCACCACCATGGCTATTTCAGGTATTATGTCTAATGTATTGACTTCAGAACTGGAGGAGGGAGATGTGGTCTACATGCGTCTCCCCTCAGGCAGGATGCTCTACGATACTTCTAGTAACGACGACACCTTCCTGCTCTTCCCAATGTGAAGAGAACACCACCAATACTGTAAAGAACTCAGCGTAATGAACTCAATGCTGTCAACAGGCCCACACATTTCAAACCAATAAATGTGTGGGCATCCTTAAGAAACGACACTAGTCTTACCCGAGTCTCAAAGAACTTCTCCAGGACCTGTAGCTCCTCCTGTGACCAGGGACCGGTGTTCTCGGGGGTTACTTTGAGCTGCAGGGTCTGGTACGTCTTCGGGTTGAGTGCCACGCGACACTTCAACACCTCCGTCTTGAACATGATCACACCAGGCTCGTTTGAGTTCACAATAGACAGCTGGAGAGAGGGAGGAGAGAGAGAGAAGGATTATTATAATAGAAAAATAAATTACAAAAAAACAAAGTAAAAATAGAAAGATTGTTCCACATTACCTCAACAAAGTACCATCTACATGGCATTTTCAAAAGATCACATTTTAATCGGGGAAGGAAACTAGCCTCTATCTACTAATACTTGGGCTGAAGGTTGAAGAGATTAAAGGCTGTGGAAAAGCAGTGGGGTTAAGGAACAGCCCAGCAGAGAGTTTCTACCAAGGAATTAGACAGAGATGAAGTAATTCAAATAGGGCTGGGCGATATGGCCTAAAAATCATATCTCGATTTTTTTCAAACTTATGGGCAATCCACGACATCTCTATTTTGAAAAAAAATGTTTTCCCTAAATAAGCATTATTGTACAATTAAAGGTTAAAATACACTGCATTTAAAACAGTCAGCGATAATCTAATGAATTCAGGGCTTGTGAAGTTATACCTAGTCTAAATATAAGCCTTCCACAACCATAAAACTCACTAATAAATGTAATTATTATCAAAATACTTCAACGTGATCTTTTTGCCACATGCGACAAACTGAGCATTCATTTTTCAGAAACAATGTTCATTTATACTCTCGTTTCAGTAGTGTCTACTCTGCGCGCATTTTGAGTAGTTGAGACATAAAAAGGGTATTGTTAAAGGTTAACTTTTCCTCTATTTCAGTAAAATAATGTCTCAATGTGTTTTGGTGTCAATATCACCGATTCTGTTGGACCAAACCTGAAACCGCTTGTCAGAACTGTTGGCGTGAGAGGCAGGGGGAGGGGCTTGGTGTGTGTGTGTGTAGAACATAGAAAAAGGGGCGAACTGAAATCTGCCCAAAATCAAGCCCATGCGTTTCTATGGGTTTATTTTGGACCTAAGCTTGTCGACCTGCCTTCACGCCTTTGGGACAACAACTCCCAGTGTTAGGGCGGAAACGTGCATCTTGTCATTTATACAGATCTCTGGTGTAAATGGGAAGGTGAACACAGCACAGAGGAGCGAAGGAGACGAGACCAAAACTACAACATGAAAACAGAACACTCATAACAACAATAACAAAACCTTGATTCTTGCGATTCAGGCATTTGGAATACCGCGCAAAAACATATATTGAAATGAATTTGATATATCGCCCATCCCTAGATTAGAGTTGGATAAATTAGGCTTCAATTGACAGTGACATGAAGAAATGGGATGAGAGAGAGATGGTTAAGCTGAGGAGAGATGGGGTATGAACAGATGTTTGAGGACAGAGGTAACACTCACGTTAGCCTCCAGCTGGATGAGACAGAGAGAGAGATGGAGGGATGAGATGGAGGGATTAAATGGAGAGAGGGAAAGAAGATGTGAGAAGGACAGAAATCCTTTTTTTTTTAAGCCAGAGGTTGAGTGGATGAGTGAGGAAGGGAAAGATGAGTAGAGCGAAAGACAGAGAGAGCAACACAGAGACACTGAAGAAAGAAAGACAGATGGACTAAACTCAGAGATGAGTGGACCACAGACCACCACTCACGTTGGGCTCCAGCTGGATGATCCTCTGCAGGTGGCGTCTCATGATGACCGAGCCCAGGAAGCGCTCCAGCGGAGAGCAGAGGTAACTTCCTGCCAGGCCCGGAACCAGGCAGGGGGTAGGCGAGGGCAGCAGCAGCACGTGCAAGGCATTGTGGGTGAGGATGGTGGGGATGGAGGCAGCCCAGGAGCGTTGAGGTAGCTTACGGGGCGGGGGCATACTGCTGGGCATGGACCCGGAACCTGGAGAGAGAGACACATAAACACACATTCATGAAGATGTCTTAACATCCTCAACCTTTGGAAAACATATCTGATTTCAGTGGATTATCATTCAGGGAGCAGGGTTTCCGTTAGCCGGTAATAGCCAGCTTTTGCCCAGATTTTTTGTTGTTGTTGAAAAGCTGATAAATGAAATTGGCGCCGGCCGGAGTCGGAAGTTGGATAACCACCAGAAACTATTTTTCCCCAGTCAGAGTTTTTTTTCCCCCAGTTCCCTGTTGACTTGAAGGCACTGAAGTCGGACATTTCCGTGTTGTTCATCAGTGTGTCACACGCCACATTGCAATGAGCTGAAGGCAGTAGGCTATGCCTACTTAATTGTTTGAAACCTGAACATTTTAAATCATATGAGGCATGTCTTATCTTGCTTCAAAGTAGCCCATTAAATCTCCTCTTGTTCTACATTTCTAACAGATATTTGAATCTCTGTCACATGAAACCGTTTGTGTGAGAGTCACCCTTTTGACACTGTGGTTTCCTGCTAATTGCATTATGGAACAAACATTCACTTGTAGCCTACTGCCTTGTGCGCATTGCTGCGCTTAATGTGAACAAATTACCGTTTTTTTAACCTGACGAAGATGTGTTTCGGATTGAAACGTTGTCAATAAAGAGGCGAACTGGAAATTTAACAGTGTGTGGGCCTTCTTGTTCTTTACTAAGAAATAATAGTTTATCAACATTTTAAGCTAAACGTTCTGATCTTCTGCATCACTCATGTAGCCTAGGCTTACTGGTTATATGAATTTGGGATCTATCGTCCCACAACTGTCCCAGAGTCTGTTTGGAATAGGTTATTTCTTCCTTGACAAGCTGACCAATAAAATAGCTAGCCTAAAATGTTCTACTTTAGTGGAATGACATAGGTTAGTGATTTTGCTGTTCGTTACTCATCTTGTTGGCTGAGGAAAGGTAAATGTGGACACTTATTCTAACATGTTCAAAGTGCACATCAGAATTCAGTAAGAAGGACCACATATCGTTGCATCCTCAACTTGCATGTTCTGTTAATATGAATGACCATATTCTAAATGTGATGTCATTCTGAGCACTGTGGGTGGACGCCCTAATCAGGTTATGCACCCAATGCATATGGGTCCGGTAAATTTCCCAAATGTCCAGTAAATTAAAATGTTGTCGGTCAAATGTCCGGCGCCAACCCAGTCAGAGTCATGTATGGGGATGTAGAGTTTCTAAGGTGTGTGTGTGTGGTACTCACTGGAGCTGGCGCGCGGGGAGTGTGAGGCGTCAGGGATGGGTGAGTGGAGTGAGGGGTTTCCAGGGGACATGCCGTGGATGCGAGCCCCAGGGGAGGGCCCTGAGACTTGGGGAGAGCCTGGCCACTGGCCCCTCTGGTTGGGAGATACCATAGCATAGGGGGAGCTGGGGTCCAGAGCACCTGGGAAACATACAGACAGATATTCTAAACCTTTGTCTTTTTCACTCACATCATCATCATCGTCGACATCAATACAGTGTCCACTGATATTATCAGTCATCATCATCCTCAACATAATCACAGCAATAATAATCAATAATTGTCATGAACCTATTTGTTTACTCAGACAAATAATCAGACATGAACCAAGAGGCACAAACACACACATATACAGACTGTCACGTTCTCAAACACTTCCATTTACTCCACAATTAACACTCTCCACTGTTAAACCACCACTGTGTGGCCACTGCCCAGTCAAGCTTGGGTTCAACTTCTCAAACGCCTGAGAACAGACTAAACAGGTGTCAGAACTATCCAAGGGACCGGTGAGCAACAGCATAGGGAACAGTGCAAGTCCATGGGCCAGAGGTTGGAAACACTGATCATTGAGCCCAGAAAGTTCACCAGTCAGCCAGCCAGCCAGTCAGACAGCTAGCTAGCCTGCCAGCCCATATACAGCCCTGCCTGGCCACAGGCCATGTGTCACTCAAATTGCACCAGGGACCGGCTATGGTTCTACTCCTCTACCCCAGTCCCCTCCTCTACCCCAGCCCAGTCCCCACCTCTACCCCAGTCCCCACCTCTACCCCAGCCCCCACCTCTACCCCAGCCCAGTCCCCACCTCTACCCCAGCCCAGTCCCCACCTCTACCCCAGCCCAGCCCCCACCTCTACCCCAGCCCAGCCCCCACCTCTACCCCAGCCCAGTACCCACCTCTACCCCAGCCCAGTCCCCACCTCTACCCCAGCCCAGCCCCCACCTCTACCCCAGCCCAGTCCCCACCTCTACCCCAGCCCAGTCCCCACCTCTACCCCAGCCCAGTCCCCACCTCTACCCCAGCCCAGTCCCCACCTCTACCCCAGCCCAGTCCCCACCTCTACCCCAGCCCCCACCTCTACCCCAGCCCCCACCTCTACCCCAGCCCCCACCTCTACTCCAGCCCGGCCCAGCCCCCACCTCTACCCCGGCCCAGCCCCCACCTCTACCCCAGCCCCCACCTCTACCCCAATCCAGTCCTCTACCCCAGTCCAGCCCCCTCCTCTACCCCAGTCCAGCCCCCACCTCTACCCCAGCCCAGCCACCTCCTCTACCCCAGCCCAGTCCCCTCTACCCCAGCCCAGTCCCCTCTAACCCAGCCCAGTCCCCTCTACCCCAGCCCAGCCCCCACCTCTACCCCAGTCAAGTCCTCTCCTCTACCCCAGCCACCTCCTTAACCCCAGCCCTCTTCCCTCCTCTACCCCAGGCCAGTCCCCTCTACCCCAGGCCTGGTCTCTCTTCTACCCCAGCCCTCTTCTCTCTTCTACCCCAGCCCTCTTCTCTCTTCTACCCCAGCCCTCTTCTCTCCTCTCCTCTACCCTAGCCCAGCCCCATCCTCTACCCCAGACCAGCCCCCTCCTCTATCCCAGCCCTCTCCTCTACCCCTGCCCAGTCTCCTCCTCTACCCCAGCCCAACCCTCTCCTCTACCCCAGCCCTCTCCTCTACCCCTGCCCAGTCTCCTCCTCTACCAAGCCCAGTCCAGCCCCCTCCTCTACCCCAGCCCAGCCCTCTCCACTACCCCAGACCAGTCCCCTCCTCTACCCCAGCCCAGTCCAGCCCAGACCCCTCCTCTACCCCAGTAGAATCCCTTCCTCTACTCCAGCCCAGCCCTCTCCTCTACCCCAGCCCTCTCCTCTACCCCAGCCCTCTCCTCTACCCCAGCCCACTCCTCTACTCCAGCCCAGCCCTCTCCTCTACCCCAGCCCACTCCTCTACCCCAGCCCACTCCTCTACTCCAGCCCAGCCCTCTCCTCTACCCCAGCCCTCTCCTCTACCCCAGCCCAGTCTTGTCCTCTGCCCCAGCCCCATCCTCTACCCCAGCCCAGCCCCCTCTACCCCAGCCCCCTCCTCTACCCCAGCCCAGACCCCTCTACCCCAGCTCAGCCCCCTCTACCCCAGCCCAGACCCCTCTACCCCAGCCCAGACCCCTCTACCCCAGCTCAGCCCCCTCTACCCCAGCCCAGCCCCCTCTACCCCAGCCCAGCCCCCTCTACCCCAGCCCAGCCCCCTCTACCCCAGCCCAGTCCGGGCTGGCACAGCTGGTTGGGCCCATAGCTATGCCCAGAAAGGAGGGAGAAGGGAAGGTCAATGCTCCGCTAGTAGAGCCCAACGCATGGGTAGTCCCTGCACACACACACACACACACACACACACTGACCAAAAAGGCTTGTCAGACACACTCACATACATCCATTCATACACACACATGCATACACTGACCCATACACAGACAAGCAAACACACACACACCTATAAACAGGAGAACACACAAGCTAAGTTGGGCAGCAGACGCAGGCTCTAGGGCTGAGATGGGTGAGCAGGACTGGGCTCAACTCTCTCACACACAGTTTGCCATTCAGCATGTGCATGACCGCAGTGGAAGGGTGAACACACACACGGAGTGATATCACTTAGCAGGGACCCGTGAGCATTTGGTCTCTTTCATCTGTTCTGTCGAGGGATGTCAAGCACACATGGCACAAACAGGGCACACGCCAGCATAACCACACCATCCCCTCTCACCTGGGGACTGTGTGGGAACGTTGGGATGGTAAGGGGTGGGAGGGGAGGTGAGGGGAGGGTATACCCCACCAGGACCCGCTCTCATTGGCTGTTGCTGCTGGGCCTGTAATTGGCTCATAAAGGTGTCCATCATGTCGCCTCCCACCGGCGAGGGCGGGTTGTCGTCTTCATTGACGGAGCGTCGCCGAGCGTCCTGGTTACTGTCAACAAACATGTTGAGGAACGTCTGGTAGAGAGAGAGGAGGGGAGAGAAAGAAAGAAAGAAAGAAAGAAAGAAAGAAAGAAAGAAAAAGGGCATAATTGAACTCAACATCAGATATTTTCATACTGAATCTTGACACTTAAATTCCTAAAACAAATTATCCCCACCACCCAAGCCCTCTCCTCTCTCCAGTACCTTGAGCCCCGGGGCGGGGTAGAAGCCCTCCACGATCTTGGTGTTGTCGAAGAGGCTGTAGGCCCCGTCTCTTATGGCCACCACCCCACGGCTGCGGCAGTAGATGTCAATGCAGTACATGTTGCGGAAGGCCAGGCGGATGTGTGTGGCTGACTGGGGCAGGATGGAGAAACACTGATAGGCTGTGTTAGTGCGCTGGGTCAGCCCCAGCATGGGCACCGTGGGAAGCTTGTTGATGGCATTCAGAGGGGCCTGGGTATCTGACAGCACCTGGTGAGGGTGGGAGGGAGGAAGAGAAAAGAGAAGTTAGATAATTCATAGAAAATAAACGTAATGGAATTCAGGCCCCTTTGGTAGGCGGCCCTGCATAGTTAGGTTGAGCGTGTGGACGGCCCTGCATAGTTAGGTTGAGCGTGTGGACGGCCCTGCCCTGTATAGTTAGGTTGCGCGTGTGGACGGCCCTGCCCCTGTATAGTTAGGTTGAGCGTGTGGACGGCCCTGCATAGCTAGGTTGAGCGTGTGGACGGCCCTGCATAGTTAGGTTGCGCGTGTGGACGGCCCTGCCCCTGTATAGTTAGGTTGCGCGTGTGGACGGCCCTGCCCCTGTATAGTTAGGTTGAGCGTGTGGACGGCCCTGCATAGCTAGGTTGAGCGTGTGGACGGCCCTGCATAGTTAGGTTGCGCGTGTGGACGGCCCTGCCCCTGTATAGTTAGGTTGCGCGTGTGGACGGCCCTGCCCCTGTATAGTTAGGTTGCGCGTGTGGATGGCCCTGCCCCTGTATAGTTAGGTTGAGCGTGTGGACGGCCCTGCCCCTGTATAGTTAGGTTGCGCGTGTGGACGGCCCTGCATAGTTAGGTTGCGTGTGCGGACGGCCCTGCATACTTAGGTTGCGCGTGTGCGGACGACCCTGCATAGTTAGGTTGCGCGTGTGGACGGCCCTGCATAGTTAGGTTGCGCGTGTGGACGGCCCTGCCCCTGTATAGTTAGGTTGCGCGTGTGGACGGCCCTGCCCCTGCATAGTTAGGTTGAGCGTGTGGCCGGCCCTGCCCCTGCATAGTTAGGTTGCGCGTGTGGACGGCCCTGCCCCTGTATAGTTAGGTTGCGCGTGTGGACGGCCCTGCATAGTTAGGTTGCGTGTGCGGACGGCCCTGCATAGTTAGGTTGCACGTGTGCGGACGGCCCTGCATAGTTAGGTTGCGCGTGTGGACGGCCCTGCATAGTTAGGTTGCGCGTGTGGACGGCCCTGCCCCTGTATAGTTAGGTTGCGCGTGTGGACGGCCCTGCCCCTGCATAGTTAGGTTGCGCGTGTGGACGGCCCTGCCCCTGCATAGTTAGGTTGCGCGTGTGGACGGCCCTGCCCCTGCATAGTTAGGTTGCGCGTGTGGACGGCCCTGCCCCTGCATAGTTAGGTTGCGCGTGTGGACGGCCCTGCCCCTGTATAGTTAGGTTGCGCGTGTGGACGGCCCTGCCCCTGTATAGTTAGGTTGCGCGTGTGGACGGCCCTGCCCCTGCATAGCTAGGTTGAGCGTGTGGACGGCCCTGCATAGTTAGGTTGCGCGTGTGGACGGCCCTGC
Source organism: Salmo trutta (assembly GCF_901001165.1). Taxonomy (NCBI): domain Eukaryota; kingdom Metazoa; phylum Chordata; class Actinopteri; order Salmoniformes; family Salmonidae; genus Salmo; species Salmo trutta. Next base: position 39,836,508 of record NC_042980.1, read on the forward strand.
ATAGCTAGGTTGCGCGTGTGGACGGCCCTGCATAGCTAGGTTGCGCGTGTGGACGGCCCTGCCCCTGTATAGTTAGGTTGCGCGTGTGGACGGCCCTGCCCCTGCATAGTTAGGTTGCGCGTGTGGACGTGCAGTACCTGTAGTAGCGGGACCACAGAAGGGGTCTTGTTGAACATCTCCTGTAGTTGATGCAGTATAATGTTGTGACAGTTACTACAGCCTGAGTTAGGGCCTACTGTTCCTAGAGAGAGATGGAACCTCTGGCTGCTACTGTTCCACTGGATGGTCACCTAGAGGAGAGAGGAGCGAGAGAGTAGTGAGAGAAGGAATGAGAAGGCGCAAGCGTCTCATCAGAGGTCGGCATGGCCGATTAATTAGGGCCATTTTCAAGTTTTCATAACCATCGGTAATCGGCCTTTTTGGACGCTGATTATGTCCGATTACATTGCAATCCACGAGGAGACTGTGTGGCAGGCTGACCACCTGTTACGCGAGTTCAGCATCAAAAGGACCTTGTGGCTGCAAGGAGCCAAGGTAAGTTGCTAGCTAGCATTAAACTTATCTTATAAAAAACAATCAATCTTCACATTCACTAGTTAACTACACATGGTTGATGATATTACTAGGTTAACTAGCTTGTTCTGCATTGCATATAATCAATGCGGTGCCTGTTAATTTATCATCGAATCACAGCCTACTTCAACTTCGCCAAACAGGTGATGATTTAACAAAAGCGCATTCGCGAAAAAAAGCACAATCGTTGCAATAATGTACCAAACCATAAACATCAATGCCTTTCTTAAAATCAATACACAAGTATATATTTTTTAAACCTGCATATGTACAGTGAGGGAAAAAAGTATTTGATCCCCTGCTGATTTTGTACGTTTGCCCACTGACAAAGAAAGGATCAGTCTATAATTTTAATGCTAGGTTTATTTGAACAGTGAGAGACAGAATAACAACAAAAATATCCAACCTAAAACTTCTTAACTGGGAATATTGAAGACTCGTTAAAAGGAACCACCAGCTTTCATATGTTCTGAGCAAGGAACATAAAAGTTAGTTTTTTTACAAGGCACATATTGGAATTTTACTTTCTTCTCCAACACTGTGTTTTTGCATTATTTAAACCAAATTGAACATGTTTCATTATTTATTTGAGACTAAATTGATTTGATTTATGTATTATCTGGTCTTGGTATTTTTCATTTAAATGTACGCAGCCTGTTGTCAAAAATGGATGGGGTTAGGATTTGGGCTAAATCAACTGATGCTGATATAATTGTGTTTTCTGAAACCTGGCTCAGCAAGTCTGTTCTTGATACGGATATTTGTATAACTGGTTACAATGTTTATCGCACTGATCGGGTTAAGAAAGGTGGGGGTGTGGCTATATATGTAAAAAACGAAATTTCCTGTAAGTGTGGCAAAGTCTCAAACTATTTGTAAACAGTTGGAATTTCTTGCTTTGAATATTGAGGTTTCAAAGGGTCTTTCTATAACTGTGATTGGCTGTTATAGACCCCCCTCTGCTCTCGGTGATGCATTTTCTTCTTTGACGCACCTTATGTCTAAACTTCTTTACAGTGAAATGATTTTGATTGGTGATCTCAACTGGTGTTGGTTAATGCCGGTGTCTGATGATTTAAAAATGTTTTGTAATTCTATGAATCTTACCCAGTTGATTAACTCACCCACTCGCCCAAATCTAAAATGCCCAGATAAATCTACCCTGATTGATTTGATACTGACAAATGTTCCACATAAATATTCTGCGGTTGGTGTTTTTTGTAATGATTTAAGTGACCATTGTGCTGTTGTTGCTATTAGAAATACTAAGATTTCTAAGTCTAACCCGCGTTTTATTCGTAAGAGAAATCTGAAGTGTTTCATTGAGCAGGCTTTCTTTCATGATTTGTTTTATTTTGACTGGAGCAAGATTGAGCTTATCCCTGATGTGGAAACTGCCTGGAAATTCTTTCATGATGGTTTTCTCCAAATAGTAAACAGACATGCTCCATTCCGCAGGTTCAGGGTTAAAGGGAGGAATAATCCATGGTTTTCGTCTGAGCTTTCTTGCATTGTTCACGACCGTAATATAGCCTGGGCTAAAGCAAGGAAATCGTGTTCTGATGCTGATTGGCTTGTTTTTAGGCAGTTACGAAACAAGTGTTCTTCTCTTCTCAGGAAGGCCAAGTCTGATTATTTTATGTCTGTTACCACTGATAACCTGAATGACCCTAGAAAGTTTTGGAAGGCTATTAAGTCTATGTCTGGTAACAGTAATGTTAATGAATTACCGTCATGTGTATTGAAGGACTCTGTTGCTATATATGACAAAACTGAAATGATGAATTGTTTCAATGAGCACTTTGTATCATCTGGTAGACTGTTTGATTCAGTGTCCTCTGTCTCTGTACAACCTTGTGTGGATGAACCAGTGAGAGCTGGTCAAACTTTTAGCTTTTTGCCATTCTCAGTGCAGGTGGTACATAAGGCCCTGAAATCCTTAGACCAGAGAAAGCCTGCAGGTCCTGATCTTTTGGATCCCTGCTTTTTAAATCTGGCAGCTGATTTCATAGCTGAACCACTTACATATCTGTTTAATCTAACCCTGGAATGTAATGAAATTCCAAAGATCTGGAAATCAGCATTTGTCCTGCCACTTTTAAAAGGGGGAGATCCAACTCTTTTAAATAATTATAGGCCAATCTCAAAGCTGTCACCCCTGGTGAAAATACTTGAAACCCTTGTGAGTGACCAGCTAAAAGAGTTTTTATATACTAACTCTATTTTATCAATGTACCAATCGGGTTTCAGGAAGAAGCACAGCACAATTACAGCAGCCATGAAGGTTTTAAATGATATCACTGAAGCTCTTGACAAGAAACAGCGCACCACTGCACTTTGTATACCAGGGTTGGCTGGCCTTCTCTAGTCACTCGTAGGCTCAGTCACTGGTTTACTTTTATTTATAAAGCCATTTTGGGTTTACTACCTTTTTATTTGGGCATTTTTATTGTTCAGAAATGTGGTGGGTCGTCTCTTCGTTCGCGGGACTTTATCCTGCTAACTGTTCCAAATGTCCGAACTGAATTTGGTAAAAGGGCTTTTATGTACTCTGCGCCATCGTCTTGGAATGCCTTACAAAATACTTTTAAACTGGATGAACTTGTCCCGATTGGTATTTTTAAATCACGGATGAATGATCTGGAGACTGATTCCCTGACCTGTCAATGTTTTTAATTTGCTGTTTTTGATTTTGTTATATTCTATGGTTTTTACTAGATTATTTGTAGTTTTTCATGTTGTTTGTCTAATTTTTGTAATGACTTGGCGCTGCCTATCTTGGCCAGGACGCTCTTGAAAAAGAGATTTTAAATCTCAATGAGCCCTTCCTGGTTAAATAAAGGTTAAATAAGTAAATAAAAATAAAAATTATATTAAGTTAAAATAAGTGTTCATTGTTCATTCAGTATTGTCGTAATTATAATTTATTACAAATATATATGTATGTTGCTTGCTGTTTGTAAAAAGTACTGTATGAATAAATGTGATGGATTGAGACTAGTGGTCAACCAATTATAATTTTTCAACGCTGATAACGATTATTGGAGGACCCAAAAAATAAATGAAAATAAAAAAAAATTGGCCGATTAATCGGTATCGGCTTTATTTGGTCCTCTAGGGATGTGGCACAAATTGAAAAAAAAAAATCTAAAACATTGTAACAGCAGAAACAATAAGAACCTTTCATAAAATTCCACAGGAAGTCCTATTGCGTATGACCGCTAGTGGGAAATGAAGTTATATCTAGCACAGTCATACAGTATGCTTAGACTACAGGCATCTGGAATCTGCTTTGAGGCTGCCCCAACGGAAAACAACCGTTAATTCACACTGGCTCCAGTGTTCCTTCCATTTGTTATGTGCATTAGCAACTCAGAACAAAAAATAAACCTAGCTAGGTGATCACAGTTCTTCTCCTTCCATTCTGTTTTCCCTACGTTACAGGTCACTCACTCAATTTAGATTGTTCCATTTAGAATACTGTAGGTTACAACCCCCCATAAACCTAGTGTTCCATTTAGAATACTGTAGGTTACAACCCCCCATAAACCTAGTGTTCCATTTAGAATACTAAAGGTTACAACCCCCCATAAACCTAGTGTTCCATTTAGAATACTGTAGGTTACACCCCCCCCCCCCCCATAAACCTAGTGTTCCATTTAGAATACTGTAGGTTACACCCCCCCACCCCCCCTAAACCTAGTGTTCCATTTAGAATACTGTAGGTTACACCCCCCCAACCCCCCATAAACCTAGTGTTCCATTTAGAATACTGTAGGTTACAACCCCCCCCCCATAAACCTAGTGTTCCATTTAGAATACTGTAGGTTACAACCCCCCATAAACCTAGTGTTCCATTTAGAATACTGTAGGTTACACCCCCCCACCCCCCCTAAACCTAGTGTTCCATTTAGAATACTGTAGGTTACAACCCCCCATAAACCTAGTGTTCCATTTAGAATACTGTAGGTTACAACCCCCCATAAACCTAGTGTTCCATTTAGAATACTGTAGGTTACAACCCCCCATAAACCTAGGCAGGGTCCAGACTGAAATATGCAACAAAAACATTGTTTAGATAAAGGCAAATGGCGTATTCATTAGTCTAGTGGATACTTTGTTTCACACTTAACAAAAGCTGCCCAACCAAGTTCAAGCTCACTAATCAAAAAACAGAGCAACAGAAAAACACATGCCATATGTGGTTAAAAAAGGAAGAATTGTAGCGTCCTAATGATGTTAACTGTATGTCTTCACTCCTATTATAAAAGACAATAACACCTGTTGAAACTGGAGTAAACAGTTCAATTGATAAGGAAGTTGCATCTGTTTCAGTAGCACATGCGCCGAATACAACAGGTGTTGTATTCGGCGCATGCATTTCACCTTACAGTGAAATGCTTACTTACAAGCCCTTAACCAACAAAGCAGTTTTAAGAAAAATAAGTGTTTAGTATATTTTCTTTTATAACAAATAATTAAAGAGCAGCAGGAAAGTTGCGGCTCAAATGGCACTTGCAGCCCTTCATTTAGCAAATTACCTCGCTACTCAAGTAGGCTATTGATACTGGCTGCACATCAACTACAATCATTTCTGTAATCAGCTTTCTCCCCCAGCTGTTAACGACAATGATGTGCAGAGTGATTTATATTCGTGGTAAATAATTTGAAAGATGCATAACCCCTCTTACTAACGTTACAGCCTATTTGATAAATTAAAATGTTTCCCTTGATGATGATGATGGGAACCTGTTAGTGGTAATTTTGTGAGAAAACTGTTTTTTTGGGGGGGATTTTTTCTATACGTTAACAATTCAATTTAGTTTAAACGTTCACACCCCTACAAGGCACCATACACTTGCTAGTTGGGAAGGAACCTAGCAACGGGCTAGAGTTCAAACAGAACATTGGTGTAATGTTACTCACTGAGCTGCCTTTGGTGCTGCCGTAACACAGAACCAGTTTGCGGTAGTTATACAGCCGGATCTCACTGAACAGACTCAGGTAGGACGGCATCTCTAAGAGAGGAGACAATACATAAGCACACAGTCAATACAAATGGTCATCAATACAAATGGTCATCAATACAAATGGCCATCAATACAAATGGTAATGCGTTACTTATCTTTTAGCTGTACGAGTAGAAGATTCATTCCCCACTCTCGTACCACAAATGTTCGCACGCACGCAAGCACGCACGCAAGCACGCACGCACACACACACACACACACACCTGGTAGTGATCGTGAGAACACCAGGACACACTGGTAGAGCTGGTTGATGGAGATCCAGTCGTTGAGGAACATCTCCACCACCTTCCTCCCTCCCACAGGCTCAGACAGAGGGTTCTCATAGGTCAGATACACATGGCGTGTAGAGACTGGACACACACACAGAACAGGGAGAGATAAGGGCACAGTTTGGGTAGAGTGTGTGTGTGTGTACACATGTGCGTTTGTGTGTTTTTTGGGTGTCCGTATGCGTGCGTTTCTGTGTACCTTGCTCTTTGCTGTGTGTGCTGTTGAGTGGGCAGTTGGCCAGAATTAGTTCTGCCACCCATGTGCGGTTGTTCCGGCCCTGCAGACGGAAGGTGCAGTCCAGTAGAGAGCGCTCCAAAGCCAGACTCGTCTCTTCCCCGACACCCTTACTGGGAGGGATCCTAGGGAGGGGGACAGGACCACATGGGGTCAAGTACATAATGCATACTTTACATCCATCACTGAAATAAAGGGTACAAAACCATCATCTTTATCAACTATCATCTTTGTTTTGGGTGCATGTTATTGCGATGCGAGAAATCTTCAGTTTAAATCAGTAGAACCAAAATCATATTAGCATTATCTCTAAAATTCCCATTGACTTCCATATTATTAGGCAGTGCCACTGACATCTGGATTTGCAAGGTATCCTGGGATATGGAGTCTTACTTGAGGATGCGGATGGCGTGGCTGCAGCCGTCTCCTTCCACCTGCACACCCTGGTGGGGAATCTCCATCTGAGATAACTAGAGAGAGAGGAGAGAGACATGTTTAGACAAGAAGAGGAATGGAGGGAAGAGAGGGAGAGATGAGAGAGATGTGAGAAAGAGAGCAGGAGGGATGGATGAGGAGAGGGATGATGAAGAAAGACATAGACAGTGGAAAGGCACTGGTGGAAAAGTAAAAACTGAGGAAGAGAGTTGTAAGATGAAGAGAGAGAATAAAAGGGTATACTCCCTCCATCCATACCTCCACTCTGAGGCTTATGAAGGGCATGTTGGTGTCACACATGGCCACTAGGTGAGCCAGCTCCTTGTTGAAGGCAGACATCTCCCCCGAGCGCTTGGGCTTCTTGGGCTCCAGAGCTCCCTGGTCTCCTGATAACTGGAGGACAGTCAAGAGAGAGAGGATATGAAAACACTGAGATAACCTAACGACGATAAATAAGAATAATACATTTAATTTATAACATGTTCTCTGAAAATATCAAGGTTTATATGTACAGTACCAGGCAAAAGTTTGGACACAACTATTCATTCAAGGGTTTTTCTTTATTTTAAAAATGTTCTACATTGTAGAATAATAGTGAAGACATCAAAACTATGAAATAACACATATGGAATCATGTAGTAACCAAAAAAGGGTTAAATATATTAAAATATATTTTAGATTTGAGAATCTTCAAAGTAGCCACCCTTTGCCTTGATGACAGCTTTGCACACTCTTGGCATTCTCTCAACCAGCTTCATGAGGTAATCACCTGGAATGCATTTCAATTAACAGGTGTGCCTTGTTAAAAGTTAATTTGTGGAATTTCTTTCATGTGAGCCAATCAGCTGTGTTGTGACAAGGTAGTGGTGGTATACAGAAGTAGCCCTATTTCATAAAAGACCAAGTTCATATTATGGCAAGAACAGCTCAAATAAGCAAAGAGAAATGACAGACCATCATTACAGTAAGACATGAAGGTCAGTCAACTCGGAACAATTCTAGAACTTTGAAAGTTTCTTCAAGTGGCGTCACAAAAACCATCAAGCGCTATGATGAAACTGGCTCTCATGAGGACCGTCACAGGAAAGGAAGACCCAGAGTTACCTTTGCTGCAGAGGATTATTTTATTAGAGTTACCAGCCTCAGACTGCAGCCCAAATAAATGCTTCACAGAGTTCAAGTAACAGACATTTCAACATCAACTGTTCAGAGGAGACTGCGTAAATCAGGCCTTCAAGGTCAAATTCCTGCAACAAAAAAACACTACCAAAGGACACCAATAAGAAGAAGAGACTTGCTTGGGCCAAGAAACATGAGCAATGGACATTAGACCGGTGGAAATCTGTCCTTTGGTCTGATGAGTACAAATTTGAGATTTTTGGTTCCAACCTCTGTGTCTTTGTGAGACGCAGAGTAGGTAAACGGATGATCTCCACATGTGTGGTTCCCACCGTGAAGCATGGAGGAGCTGTGATGTTGTGGGGGTGCTTTGCTGGTGACACTGTCCGTGATTTATTTAGAATTCAAGGCACACTTAACCAGTATGGCTACCACAGCATTCTGCAGCGATACGCCATCCCATCTGGTTTACGCTTAGTGGAACTATCATTTGTTTTTCAACAGGACAATGACCCAACACACCTTCAGGCTGTGTAAGGGCTAATTGACCAAGAAAGAGAGTGATGACCGCTGCCTTCCCTGTGGCTCAGTTGGTAGAGCATGGTGTTTGCAACGCCAGCATGGTGTGTGCAACGCCAGGGTTGTGGGTTCGATTCCCACGGGGGGCCAGTACAATTATTATTATTTTTTTAAATGCATGAAATGAAATGTATGCTCTGTATAAGAGCGTCTGCTAAATGACTAAAACATGTAAATGTAAATGCATCAGATGACCTGGCCTCCACAATCACCTGACCTCAACCCAATTGAGATGGTTTGGGATAAGTTGGACCGCAGAGTGAAAGAAAAGCAGCCAACAAGTGCTCAGCATGTGGGAACTCCTTCAAGACTGTTGGAAAAGCATTCCAGGTGACTACCTCATGAAGCTGGTTGAGAGAATGCCAAGAGTGTGCAAAGCTGTCATCAAGGTAAAGGGTGGCTACTTTGAAGAATCTAAAATATATTTTGATTTGTTTAACACTTTTTGGTTACTACATGATTCCATATGTGTTATTTCATAGTTTTGAAGTCTTAACTGTTATTCTACAATGTAGAAAACTGTAAAAATAAAAACTAAAGAAAATTAACCTTGAATGAGTAGGTGTGTCCAAACTTTTGACTGGTACTGTAAGGACTTTTCCTCGGTTTACTCCTTTTAGGACATGGTTTCAAATTGTCTATATTTTAAATCATTGCCACCAATACAAGCAGTTCTGCAATCCATTCCTACTTTTCTCTTAGCTCCTGGGCGGGCCCCTTGGCCAGCAGAATTGTCCAGGACGAGCTGTTCCAGGTTGGGCTTGAATTGCTGCAGGAGCTGGGCGCATGGAGGTCCCTCCTCACCTTCCAACTGAGACACAGACAGGAAGGAGTACTTGTACTGTAGCTCTGTGGGACAGCCAGGCATATCCAGCATCTCTACCACCTAGGGAGGGAGGGAGGGAAAGATGGACAGGTGAAAAAGCAGGGAGAGGCGAAGGAGAAACAAATAAAATTGTGGGAAAGTTGTGCATGATTAATGTACTAATACACACACACACACACACACACACACACACACACACACACACACACACCATTGTACATTTTCTTGTGTTTGCTACAAATAAATAGTTTTTTGATGACCAGTACCGTAATTTCCGGACTATTAAGTGCACCTGAATATAAGCCGCACCCACTGAATTTAAAAAAATATATATTATTTTGAACATAAATAAGCCGCACATGTCTATAAGCCGCAGGTGCCTACCGGTACATTGAAACAAATTAACTTTACACAGGCTTTAACGAAACACGGCTTGTAACAAAAATAAATAGGCTTTAACGAAACACGGCTTGTAACAAAAATAAATAGGCTTTAACGAAACACGGCTTGTGTAAAAAAATAAAAAATTAGCAGAAAGCTTTAGTTGTCTTTTTGCACTGAGTCAATTCCTCACGCTGCTGTTTCCAATGTCTTATCATCGACTCATTAAGACCAAGCTCCCGTGCAGCAGCTCTATTTCCTTTTCCAACAGCCAGAATAATCGCCTTCAACTTGAAAGCTGCATCATATGCATTTCTCCGTGTCTTTGCCATGATGAGGGTTACAAAATGACTACCGTAATCAGAATGATGGGAAGTTTGAGAGCGCTCGATTTAATCTAAACAGTAAACAAAAAGGTTTTTGACCTTAACCCGTTCGGCAATTTCATTGGTCTAATGAAAGCTTCATGCCGCCAAAAAACTGAGCGCGTCACAGAATCTGTTTTTTTGGAGAAAAAAAAATTGAAAGCGGGAAAAATCCATATATTAGCCGCGTCATTGTTTAAGCCGCGGGGTTCAAAGCGTGGGGAAAAAGTTGCGGCTTATAGTCCGGAATTTACGGTAATAGGCATAAGGCGTGAGGGGCTTACAATGTAATACTGTGGTAGGCGGGTAAGCCGAATGAAGAGCCTGTGTTTTGACAGGCTGCTGGCAGGGTGGGAAGCAGAGTTGGAGAGGTGTAGTATGTCTGTGCAGATAGTGGGGAGGTGTTTCACAGACTGTCTACACCTCTGCTCTCCTAACCAAAACCTGGAGGGAGGGAGAAGAGTAGAGAGAGGGAGAAGGGAGAGTTAGGTATGGGGGAGAAGAGAGGGGTGGGGGAAACATTAGTAAACAGAAATGTGACATTGTCCAAACAGACCATTTACTGGACAGATTATATTATCATAGAACTAGAATCCCAGAACATTTAATTAAATGCAATACCCATTCTAGTAATTATATTTCTATGCAAATCACACTATGACAGGGCAGTGCTTACAGGTGAATTCACATAGGTCTATAACACACGTTTCTGTCATTCTCATTTAAAGCAAATCTAAGAATCTCTAAATCGGTGCTATGTGCGCTATTTCTATGCTTCCCGTTCTTAAGTTTATTTTTTCCATCTTTTACTTTGTTTTGTACACCAGCTTCAAAACAGCTGAAAACATAATATTTTTGGTTAAGGAAAATATATTTCACAGCGGTTTAGATGGTACTATGATTCTCTACACTATACTTGCTTGTTTTGTCACATAAACTGAAATTAAGACGACACCATTCTGTATACCGTAAATTCCGGACTATAAGCCGCAACTTTTTTCCCAGGCTTTGAACCTCGCGGTTTAAACAATGACGAGGCTAATATATGGATTTTTCCCGCTTTCAATTTTTTTTTTCCCAAAAAACTTATTCTGTGACGTGCTCAGTTTTTTGGCGTCATGAAGCTTTCATTAGACCAATGAAATTGCCGAACGGGTTAAGGTCAAACAATTTTTTTGTTTACTGTTTAGATTAAATCGAGCGCTCTCAAACTTCCCATCATTCTGATTACGGTAGTCATTTTGTAACCCTCATCATGGCAAAGACACAGAGAAATGCATATGATGCAGCTTTCAAGTTGAAGGCGATTGATCTGGCTGTTGGAAAAGGAAATAGAGCTGCTGCACGGGAGCTTGGTCTTAATGAGTCGATGATAAGACGTTGGAAACAGCAGCGTGAGGAATTGACTCAGTGCAAAAAGACAACTAAAGCTTACTGCTAATTTTTTTTATTTTTGTTACAAGCCGTGTTTCGTTAAAGCCTGTGTAAAGTTCATTTGTTTCAATGTACCGGTAGGCACCTGCGGATTATAGACATGTGCGGCTTATTTATGTTCAAAATAATATATATTTTTTAAATTCAGTGGGTGCGGCTTATATTCAGGTGCGCTTAATAGTCCGGAAATTACGGTACTTCTGGCCCTTCTTTGGACACTGTGTTAACAAAACGCATTGAAGCAATGCCATACAACTCTCCTTCCGTGGCCTCCAACTGCTCTTAAATTCAAGTAAAACTAAATGCATGCTCTTCAACCGATCGCTGCCTGCACCTGCCCGCCCGTCCAGCATCACTACTCTGGACGGTTCTGACGTAGAATATGTGGACAACTACAAATACCTAGTTGTCTGGTTAGACTGTAAACTCTCCTTCCAGACTCACATTAAGCATCTCCAATCCAAAATTACATCTAGAATCGGCTTCCTATTTCGCAACAAAGCATCCTTCACTCATGCTGCCAAACATACCCTCGTAAAACTGACCATCCTACCGATCCTTGACTTCGGCAATGTCATTTACAAAATAGCCTCCAACACTCTACTCAACAAATTGGATGCAGTCTACCACAGTGCCATCCGTTTTGTCACCAAAGCCCCATATACTACCCACCACTGCGACCTGTACTCTCTCATTGGCTGGCCCTCACTTCATACTCGTCGCCAAACCCACTGTCTCCAGGTCATCTACAAGTCTTTGTTAGGTAAAGCCCCGCCTTATCTCAGCTCACTGATCACCATAGCAACACCCACCCGTAGCACGCGCACCAGCAGGTATATCTCACTGGTCACCCCCAAAGCCAATTCCTCCTTTGGCCTCCTTTCCTTCCAGTTCTATACTGGAACGAACGACTGGAACGAACAAAAATCACTGAAGCTGGAGACTCATATCTCCCTCACTAGCTTTAAGCACCAGCTGTCAGAGCAGCTCACAGATCACTGCACCTGTACATAGCCCACCCGACTACCTCACCCACCTACTGTATTTTTTTATTTATCTTACTCCTTTGCACCCCAGTATCACTACTTGCACATTCATCTTCTGCACATCTATCACTCCAGTGTTTAATTGGTATATTGTAATTACTTCACCACCATGGCCTATTTACTGCCTTACCCCCCTTATCTTACCTCATTTGCACACACCTTATATAGACTTTTTCTACTGTATTATTGACTGTATGTTTGTTTATTCCATGTGTAACTCTGTGTTGTTGTATGTGTCTAACTGCTTTGCTTTATCTTGGCCAGGTCGCAGTTGTAAATGAGAACTTGTTCTCAACTAGCCTACCTGGTTAAATAATGATGAAAGTGTTTTTGTTATTTTTAAATAGTGAACTATTGACATTTTTTGCAACCAGGAAATTGCAGAGCAATTTCTTCATAGTGCATCTTTAAGATGTTCTTAGCCTGCATAGAAGTACATTTTCCTGGAAATACAGCAAAAGCTGAAGCCACATGATATACCAGCACGTCCCTGGTCTAAAGTGGGAATGGATATGTTCACAGTCAAGAACATTCTTTTTCTGATTAAAAGTGGACTACTATTCAGATTTTGGGAGTAGGAGAAAGTGATTGACACAACAGCGGCTTGCATCATCGACTGTTGTAAGCAGCAGTTTAGCAGATATGGCATACCTGACAGTGGTGTAGTTACGAATAATGGGCCCCAGTTCACGAGTCAAGACTTTGCAAAAGCCTGGGAGTGTGACCTCCACACCCTATCAGTCAGAGTAATGTTAGGGTGGAGTCAGTGAAAATAGCAAAGACCCTTATCTCAAAGGCTATGCAGGAAGGCACAGATGTGTGGCAAGCCATTTTGGCGTGGAGAAATACTCCCACAGAGGGCTTCGGCAGAAGTCCTGTACAGCGCTTAATGTCTAGACTCACTCGCTCTCTGTTGCTAACAGCTCCCAAGCTCCTCGCACCAAAGGTCATTAGGGATGTTCAGGCACACAAGGGTGCACGTCAGACAAGTCAAAACATTACTATGACCAGCATGCAAAAAAATCTGCCTGTAATAAAACAAAGGCCAAGCTGTCAGAGTGCTCCTGTCACCTCACACCAGGGATGCCACATGGAGTCTTGGCACATGGGGCACATCATCGCAAGGTCATATGAAGTGGAAATAAAGGGACGATAATATGGATGGAACCGTAGGTACATACGCCCAGTTCAGGAGAGCATAGGGCACAGGAGGGCCAGATGGGAAGACTGAATATCCTCTGGATGGTGTGGGCAGGACACATAATGAGATGGGGAAGACCCCACCAGGACAGTTATCTCTGCCGACAGTCCTTCCACAATTTAAGGAAGATGTGAAAAAGGAAGGAGGCCCTGAGGCTCCCAGAGGTGCCCAACGTCCCAGAGGTGCCCAACGTCCCAGAGAGGCCCCGAGGTGCCAGGAAAGGCCCCGAGGCTCCCAGAGGTTCCCAATATGCTACCAGTGCGCCACACTAGGACAAGGGCTAACATAAGACCGCCCCTGTATTACGGAGACTATGTCCCGTAAGAGATGAGAAAAAAAAAAGAAAAAAAAATGTTTAAAAAACGGGACAGTACCTCTTCTCGTATCCATATGGGTATACTACAAAGTATAGACTACTAAAGTACTAGGGTGAATCACTTTACATACTAAATTATATGCCAGTGTGGATATGGAGGAATGATGGCTTTCTGAGGAGGAGTGATAAGCCATATGACAGGGAGTTGACACAGAGCGTGAGAGACAGGAAGTGGACTTACTTGAGCTGCTGTAGCCAGGATATGATGCGCTTCATGTCGTCGTTGATGGTCTTCTCGATGTCGTCTAGCATGGATTGATCTGGAGACAGACACAGTGGAAGTCAGTACAGTATATATTTATGCGTGTGTCTCCCTGCTTACCGATGTGGTGTGTGTGCTACTCCCTGCTTACCGATCCCATACAGCATGGGGTGGAACATCCCTGAGTGCAGGTCTACGAAGATGTGCAGGCACTCGGAGCGTCCGCAGGGCTCCAAGATGGGAATGACCAGAGTGGGCAGAGCGGTCTCTATGAATGCTGAAACACAGGCAAGGAGAGACAACAATAACATTGCACACTGACAACATGGTTGTTTCTGTCCACAACACTGTTCATTGCATTCTGGGTCAGTGTTGTTGGATCAGTTAGTGTATTGATAAGTCAGAGAGGAGAGAGAGACTCACAGCTGTCGCTGGGGTTGCTGTTCTTCAGGATGGCTTTCAGCTCCTGCAGCTTCTGATGAGAGCGAGCGTGCACGCTGTCAATCAAAAGCTTCTCCACTGACAAGTGATCAATCTACAGGAGGGGGCAGGAACAGAGACTGTGATGAGGTCCTCATCACAACAAAACAATAGTAGAGGACTGTAGCTGTGAGGAACGAGGCGTTAGCTCACCTTCATGGCTCTTTCCATCAGTCTGGAGTCACAGGCAGGGAGCGGAGGATCATGGGAGATCTGCAGAGGCTTGGAGCCGTCTGATTCGTCAATCTTGATGGTGACTTTGTGGACCGACGCAGTGCCCGTCTTCCTGCCCAGGACCTGTTGGCTGGAGAGGGGGAGAGAGCGAAGAACCAAGAGAGAGGGCGAGAGGGATGGGTCAAATGATGGACCAATTTCCCTGTGATGAACTATTCATTCAACTAACCAAGTGTTTCTTACTTCCAGACGGCCAGTGTGAGGCACTTGGCAGGCATGTAGTGTTCCACCTGCACCAGGTCTCCCCAGCGCTCTCGGTACAGCATGAGGGTCTGGGAGTGGAGGACCTCCAGCTGCAGAGACAGGCAGAAAGAATCTGGACGGGGGGAGAGTCAAGGAAGGGCTGGGCCAGGAAGACGGCATACACACATATTCACAATACATACAGAAATGCAGACACACCCATGCTAACTGTGTGTGTGTGTGTGTCTGGTGTCTGGACGCTGACAGGCTTCAGCTATTAAAGTAGGCCGCGGCTGGCAGTTATACTTGTTACGGAGTAAAACTAATGAAAACTATATAAATGGGAAAAACATACTTGCTACAGAGTTGTGTTAAGGGTAATAAAAACAACTGATTGATAGAAATCTTTCAACCTATTTAATTATTGGCCGTCTATTGGGCATAACGGTATTACAAATAAAGGTAGCATTATTTTTGTGCTTGTGTGACAGCGTTATGATATTTAATGTTGTTATAACCACATTATCTTGATATACAGTGCAGTGAAAACATAGGAGGGTAATTAGCAGCAGCTGGGGGTTACCAGATGCATTTCTGCCATAACTACCACCATCTTGAAAAATGTCCCAGGTCCACATTTCCCACTGGGCAACAGATGTAGGCCCATAACACTACACCGTTTTTTTTCTCTCAATCTTGAATGTGTGTGTGTGTCTGTATGCAGGTGTATGTGTTGGATTACATTCTCAATTCACACTAAATAGTACATGAAATGTAAATATTTCTGCTTGGTTCATGGAACCTGATGAACTGAAAGACTTTGTGTGGCTGTTGGCTGCAGCAGTCTCTGACCCCAAGGCCTCGACCATTGGAATGCTGTTGGTGTCTGGGCCTGCTGTATGCATGGTCACTGCCAGTCGAAACAGTACGTGTGCACGCACACACTGCAGCAGCTCAAGCCAGACTTGGCCCTGAGCCTACTGTCTGCACAGAAACAGCGCACACACCCACACACACACACACACACACACACACAAAGGATACGCAGGCAGCTGTACATGTCCTGCAGCGGTTTCTCGTCTGCAAACAGGCGCGACTGCACCAGCTCATGGATGAAGTTCACCTGCATACTGTGGACAAGAGCTCTGCAATCTAGAAGGAGGGGGCGGGGGGAGGATGGAGGGGAAAATAAAAAAAATGGAGGATGGCGAAAAAAAGAAAGAAATCTTATGAAATAGTTAATTTGTGAGTGCTGGCTGCATTTTTCATTGAAGTTGGATTCCTCCTGCGCATCAGGACCAGAATAATTATAATCTACAGTAGAACAAGTTGGTGAAAGTTGTACAGTGGGGGTGAGTTGCCCCAATATGGATTAACTCTTAAACTGGGCTAAATCAAGATGTATCTATTAATCTTGTTGCATCAAATGTTAAACCTAGTTTTAAATTAATCCTAGTTAGATTAGAGGAAGGACTTAATTTAAATTTAGTTTTCACTTTAAAACGTAGATTAATTTTAAGCCTGTTGCTCAATATATATATATATATATATATATATATATATATATATATATATATATATATATATATATATATATATATATATATATATATATAAATAAATTTAGATTGGAGATCAATTATAAACTGCCACTTGAGGTGGTTTAACTAATAAAATGGCAGCATATCTTCTGTGGAGAGTTCCTCAGAGAATAATTAGAGACAGGTTTAATCCTGTTGACTTTTATGATAATTATTAGTAGGCTATTTACGTGCCCATTTTGTACAACAATTAAATTGGAGTTCATGATATGCCCAGCCTTGGTACGAATGATGATTTTATGCAGCATGCTGTAACGGGCCTGATAACGTTAACATTGTAGTGAAGTAGCATTAACGTTCGTTTTAACGTGCATTATCGGCATTGATATTTACCAGTTATTTATGCTTACTAAATATTGGTGGGTCAAGTTGTCCGACATCATCATAGGGGTTACGGAGAGGGGCAAACTGCTGGGAAATCATCTCGCATATTTTCTGGGTGATAGGATCAATTCCCTTGGACGGAGGCCCCCCTCCGGCTCAGGTCTGAAATAGCCCCCGCCTCTCCTCTGCTGCATCCTTTTTGGCTTTTGCTTTAAGAAAAATTCCAGCACGCTTTCATCCGATTTGTGTCCCTCTTCTCTTTAACCCGTGTCCAGCCATTATATTTGTCGCATAAAATGGCCCAGGTGTCTTCCTTCTTTTTGACAGTTGTGTTGTCTGTCTTTTTATCCTCCAGTACGGTACTAAATTCCTCCATCAGCTCCGACAAGCGGAGAAATTTGAACTTCGTTGACATGCCATGATAAGGTGGCGAGCTGACAAATAATAAATGGCTAAATAATATTAGATGCTAGCTAGGTTTATAAACTAGCTAGCTACTGTAGCTAACGTTAGCTAACAAATTAGTTTTCTGTCTAGTACTGGCAAATAACGGATTTTATTTCAAAATTAGCCAAACCATGATAACCTTTCACGATGGAGTTGCAGTAGTTCTGTTACATTGTTATTATTTTATCAAGGAACAGCAACTTTGTGGCATCATTTGTCAGGTAGGCTAGCTACTTCGTTTCAACTCACGAAATACCTCCTATTTCGGTGTAACATGTCACTAATAATAGTTTAAAACCATTAATCATAGATTTACTGATTCAGATTTAAAAGTAAAGTGGTGCAACACATCTCTGATTAATTATAAACCTAGATTTACAAAACCTAGATTAGCTCTAATCCTAGATTGGTGTGTTAGGCGTGTGGTCATTCAGGTGTTGTGTATCTTACCTCCAGTCTCCTTGTCCTCCACCAGTATCTCCAGCTTCAACAGTCTCCAGGGAATATCTGGGTCATCCCCCATCACTGTCAGAGTGGCCTCAAACTCCCCCTCCACGCGGAACTTCACACGCCCGTTAACTACAACACATAATGGTTGCCACCTTTTCAATAGCCAGAAACTGTCTTGCTGTGTGATGTTTACCCATGGAGAGGTTGGCCAACTTTGTGTGTGAGTAGTTATTTTTTTCCTGGAACAAAAAAAAGGGGCGTGGTCCACCCCTTGTCTCCATTGGATTTAATGGTGTAGAGAACTTTTTGGAATATTAAAGCAAATTCTCTGCAATTCTACACATTTCTCCATGGAGCTGAGTGAAATTGTTTCATTTTTAAAGTAAATTTCCTGAGATTCTACATATTCTCCCATGGAACTGAGAGAATATTTTGCCGTTTTAATGCTAATTTCTTATTCTATGCATTTTGCCATTGCTAATGCTGTGATCTTTCGAGCAAACATGATAGCTAAATCAATACTACATTACTGCAGGGACTTCACCCACAACAGCATCAGCACAGATGTTGGGCAACTAGGCCTGGCTCGCAGACTGGATTCCAATTCATCCCAAAGGTGTAAGGTAGCGTCCTCTTGCCATTCACCGAACTCCATAGAACGCATTTCCACCGCTCCAGAGTCTAATGGCGGTGAGCTTTACATCGATGTTTGGCATTGTGATTTTAGGCTTGTGTGCGGCTGATCGGACATGGAAACCCATTTCATGAAGCTCCCGATGAACAGTTCTTGTGTCGACGTTGCTTCCAGAAGCAGCTTGGATCTCGGTAGTGAGTGTTGCAACCGAGGACAAGTTTTATGCAATACGAGCTTCAGCACTTGGTGGTCCCGTTCTGTGAGCTTGTGTGGCCTACCACTTGCGGCTGAGCTGTTGTTGCTCCTAGATGCTTCCAATTCACAATAACAGCACTTACAGTTGACAGCTCTAGCATGACAACATTTTAACAAACTGACTTGTTGGAAAGGTGGAATCCTATGATGGTGCCACGTTGAAAGTCACTGAGCTCTTCAGTAAGGCCATTTTACTGCCAATGTTTGTCTATGAAGATTGCATGGCTGTGTGCTAGATTTTATACACTTGTCAGCAATGGGTGTGGCTGAAATAGCTGAATCCACTCATTTGAAGGGGTGTCCACAAAATATGTATATATTTTTATACACTGTTTGGACTTAAGTGTTTCTTCGGGATGCCTCAGTGGCCCGCCCAAGGATTTCAATGGAACCCTGTGTGTATGTGTGTGGTTGTGCATGTGTGGCTGTGCGTGTGTGTGTTTCTTACCCACGGTGAGGTTGGCTAGCTGAGGTGGTAGGTCTGTTGTGACAAGACGATGTCGCAGGATCTGATTGAGCTGGTTCAGGGTTGTCTGTTTCTCCACTTTAGTGATGGGATCTGGAGGAATGATCTTATCCTACACACACACACACACACACACACGCACACACAGCTGTCAATGCACTGGCCCAAACAGGGCTTCAGATTTCTCCGTTCCTATTCCACACTCCCGTCCAGTTGGTGGTGGTAACCCACTAAGGGTTTATTTGTTTGTGCACATATGTACATCATGCATTCAAACTAAGAGTACAGAGCGCATGAAGGACAAAATTGCTGGCTAAACCAGGCAGTCACCATGGCTACTTCAGCTACAGTAGCTAATGAACACAGAGGCATCAGACACCTCATTCTATTTGACCAGTGAGCACTACTTAACCAGGCAAGTCAACAGAGAACCAGCTCTCATTTATAATAAAGAGGCCTGGTCAAGAGGCCAAAAGACACCAATACAATAAATAACAGAAAGATGGACAACACAGACCAGTTAGGGGATGTCTTACTCGTATGCAGGTGGGCAGGCGCGGGTATGAGCCGGTGGTGAGCACATCGATGGCAAACGGGATGGCAAAGCTGGGCAGGCGTGCGTGCACCAGGGCATCCCTCGCCAGCGATGCCAGCCTGTCAGCCGTGTCCACAAACAAGAAGGCCTGCTGGTCCAGGAAGCTGGAGATCATCTGTTATCGTGGAAACCGGAGGTTAGGGGTTAGAGGTCAGGTTAGCTTACGACTGTTAATGACTACTAAGTAGTTCTAATTTTTAATAATGTGCAAGTAGGCCTAACTCAAACTTTCATATAAACACCGCATTGATATCAGTGGGAAAAATTGTGAGAAGGTTGGACTTGTATGTGCATAACTCAATCTAGTATCTGGTTGTGTATGCCCACTGTGAGAATATGATTGGTGTAGTAGAGTACTGTAGTCTTGCTTACATACCGCACACTTCTCCACCTTCCCAGCGTTGCTGGCCCATTTCACCAGGGCAAGGAGACGCACAAACAGCTGCCTGGTCCGACTGGAAAACTGGACGATCTCGATTTTTCTGTCAGAAACAGTACAGTAGAAAAGTTTTCAAAATCATCGGCACCAATGGTCAAAGAAGAGGCAAAAATGTGCCTGTCACATATAACACAACATTCACATTTTGACAAGTCAATTTCATCAGTGAGCACACTGAGTGAACCAAGAGACACACTTACCTTTCCATGTCTGTTTTTCTGGGTAGACTGCAAGAAGGACAGAAACACTATGGGTAACTTTCAGATATCATCACAACATCATTTTACCACACCATATGAACACAGAAAATAAAGAAACCTCAATGAATATGGACGCAAGGGTGAAATAAATGGTTGAAAGAAAAGATTCCAAGTAGGCTACTTGCACAACTATCTACTTTCCAATCGCTTTGCCATGAAACAAAAAACACATCATAAACACTATTTTGAGCCTGATGGACCTGGATATAACAAGAGTCAACATCAATAGCTCACTTGACGGAGTCTCGTCATTAGCTACTTACAGTTCACCCAACAGGGTGATTTCATGGTAGGTCCTCTGCAGGAGAAACTCAATCAGCAGGCTCAGCCGGACCCCTTGCGCCGCCTGGGGTCCGGAAGAAGGCGGTTGGGTGGCCGAGGTGGGACCCCCGATAGGGACCAGTTGCCCATCTGATCCAATCTGCACTGGAGCCATTTTAAAATAACAAGGAAAGCTCCACCGATGGAGACCGGAAAAAATGTAAACTATCGACTCGAAATTACTTCAAACTGAAACAAATGTTACACATATTCTATATTATTTCGCGCGACGTAATTATTAAGTAGGGGCTCGGCGTCTTCGCCCCATTGAAACATTGGCAAATACCCGCGTTTCAATGGCTTATTACAGAACATATTCAATGCTGTTCAACCGCCATCTTTACTGTCTGACGGGAAGTGATCACAGTTAGGTGGAAAGGAATACCCGTAGACGGATTTCATGGACTGGAGAAACAATCATTCAAATAACCAAATGTAAGGAGTCGCTCGTGTTTACTCTGCTGTCCCAGGATCAGTGTTCATTCACTAGGTTTTTGGTCAATTAGTTCAGGCAATAAACAATCAAACTGGCCCCTGATCAGCGCCAGTGGTTGTGTGAGCGATAATAAATGTAACCAATCAGTGGTATTTTAAGTACATAAAATATTTTCCTCATAGTTTGAAACATCCACCACATTTATAATGTCTATTCGGCTTTAATAATATGTCCTCCTGTCATTTCGTACTGGAAATTGTGCATGACATTTTAGTTAGTTAGACAGATCATATGACAGATACAGTGGCGTAAAGTACTTAAGTAAAAATATTTTTAAGTACTACTTAAGTAGTTTTTTGGGGTATCTGTACATTACTTTACTATTTATATTTTTGACAACTTTTACTTTTACTTCACAGATTTCCTAAAGAAAACAATGTACTTTTTACTCCATACATTTTTCTTGACACCGAAAAGTACTTATTACATGTTGAATGCTTAGCAAATTATGTCTAAGTGTTGGAGTGTGCCTCTGGCTATCCGTAAATCCGTAAATAAAAATGTGCCATTTGGTTAATATAAGCAAATTGAAATTATTTATACTTGTACTTTTGATACTTAAGTATATTTTTGCAATTACATTTACTTTTGATACTTAAGTATATTTAAAAGCAAATACTTTTAGACTTTTACTCAAGTAGAATTTTACTGGGTGACTCACTTTTACTTAAGTCATTTTCAATTAAGGTACCACTACTTTTACTCAAGTATGACAATTGGGTACTTTTTCCACCACTGGATTGATAGACCTTATTTGTCCCTCAGGAGAACATACAGACAAAACATAATAAAGGACAAAACAAATAGATACATACACTAGTGTACATATTATATATTTGAGGATTGATGTGCATTGTCCCTGTCAAGTAAATTTAATTAAACTTCAGTATAGGATTTGATACATTCCAACTCCCCATGGACCTGAATGGCTGGTAAAGAAAAACAATTCAAGCCATAGATTATGTTGGCAGCGCCAGAGTCAATGGTAAAGGTATTAGGGTGGAATTCTGATTGGAATACCTGCTGACTCCTCAATTCCCAGAGGCAGGTAATAGGAATTACTTTTCCATTCCTTTCCTTTTCCTTTTTACAGGATGATACATTGCTTTATGTCAATACAACATGCCTGCAAAAACATGGGAATCAAAACATTAACACAGAATCTGACTGTGAACCAAACAAGTGACAATCGTCTTTTTTTTTGTCAAACTATTATTGCGTTACATGGATGCCTTGTCTGGATTTGTGACAGCTCTGGGGAGAACAGAGAAAACAGTATATGGTCAGATTATGACTTTACCAGAGTGCTTCACCTCCTTGTAGATTTCAAGAACAGCTTTGCCCTTGCTGTCATTTCAAACCACTGACAGGACAGATGAAGGGCATGAGGGTCAATGCACAAAAGGTGAGATAAAGGGAAAGTGCTAGAAACACACACATACACACAAACACGTACACACTTGCACGAACACACACACATATATATACACACACACACACACACACACACACACACACACACACACACACACACACACACACACACACACACACACACACACACACACACACACACAACTGTAGAGGGGAAATGTGTGTGCAGGGGTTAATCCCACTTTAGCCGCTGGACTATGGCTGTCCAGTGAGTCAGCAGTTGAGCGTCCTTTCTCTCTCTCTCTCTCTCTCTCTCTCTCTCTGCAGTCTCCCAACAGTAGTTCATAGTTCATTCATTCATATCCACTCCCCTGGTACTGTGCAGGTCTCTGATCTTAACCAAATGACACTGGACTTTAAGCCTTTGAGTATTCTGTTTAATCTTTTTCTATGTTCCCAGAGAGACTAAGATTAGTAACCTGACCCCTCCTCATATGTCTATCAGTTGACAGACCAGCACCCTCCTCACAGTTCTACAGAGAAGTGTTGGGAAGGGCAACCTCTCTAGGGAAGGGCAAAGGGGACCCGCCTACCCCTAGAAGGGATCTCATTTTGGAGGAAGGGATGTGCAGTCCTACTGGTATTTGAACAGAACTTTGGTTTTTCTCCTTGGCCAACTGAAATATGCCCTGTCTTAGGCGCCCAATAATACACCATTTATGATAGATCATATGTATCTATTGCACACTGATAAATGTTTGTTATAGAATATCTGACTGACAGACTCAACAGATCCATGACAGCAGGAGGCGATATGTAGTCCTACAAAAACCCATTTTGATTCGGCAAGCAATGAATATGGGAGTTGAAGAAAATCCTGGATAAGCGAATCCAATATCGGGGTTGGAGTCAACCATCTATTCTACATTGGTATTGATTTTTGTTACCATTCAGCACAGGTTCCATTTGCGAAGTTGTTCTCCACAGAATAGCTAGTTGGCTCGTTAACTAATGTTGACATTTAGAGTTCGGTAAGCCGTTTGGCATCTGTTTTCACGTTGTTCAGGACTGCGCTTCCGCCATATTGAAGCAGGTCACTAGCGGCAAGTTGTGACTGACTGGCTAGGACCGAACTGACAAGAGATCCGCTAGTCTCTAGATAGACTTGGGGGGGCTGCTAGCGCGCTGGTGACGCAGGAAAAACACCCAAGAGCTGACAAAAAAAAAAAAACAAGGAACCAGATTATTCTAACTGACAGTTGAGCTTCAAATGAAATAGCAAGATATAGGGCACATTTATGTAATAAACAACGACACACTCGTCAAGGCTGGAGTAGCTCCTGAATAGAGGAGAAGTCCTATCAAATTCCTGGTAAGTGGTTATAGCAACTAACGTTAGCTTGCACTGTTAACATCAGCTGGTGGATGCAGGTAATGGCAGCTGACTTGGTAACGTTAGCTAGCTCTAACGTTATTTATTTTGTTCGAAATGTCTTGGACTGAAATACGGTGATTCGCGTCGTTAATTATTAAATAATTTAACTTGGATTGGGAATGTTAGCTAGCTGGCTGTCTAAGTAATGTTATTAGTTCTGCCAGAATAGATAAGGAAGCTAACGCTAGCTAACGTAGTTTAGCTACTGTACGTTAGTGAAGTTTACCAAGTTGCTGTCTGACTCACCCACTGACAGGGGGGAGCAAGTCAATGTGGAGTTGGCTAGCTAAGCTAACAGTTAGCTAACTCGTTAACATTAACGTTATTGAAAGCCGGGTAGATATCAGCTAACTAGTTGACGTTTAAATCAGCTGTCGAGCTCTTTAGCTAGTTAACGTAATGACAGGCGGTTCTCCACCCCTGAACCAGATGTCTGAGTTGTTTTAATAGGGGTTAAATCCAGAAATGTCGCGCCGTGACAACTGTAGATACGTCTAACTAGCTAACTTGTCAATGTTGGCTAGAGGAGCTGTAAGGTTAGCTAGCACCACAATAAAATATCTGACTATGGACGTGGTTGCGCGGCCTGCTCCTTAACTACAGCTAACTAGCGAACGTTAGCGCATTGTCTGCTGAAATGCAAATATTTCAAAACGATGAATTCGTAGTATGTGTCTAAATCTTGCCAGATATCCAGCTACCTTCTACAACTACCCTAATGAATTTGTATCAACGGTTACAGTTGCTGGCCAGGCAAAGGCCTGGAAAACTGCGCTTGGAAACTAGGCCTTCAAGTGACGGATCGCACTGCGATATCAGACTTAATACGGTTGTTGTTAGCTAGCTAGCTTCCAATTTAGCAACCTAGCTGTTTTTACAAAATTTTATTGTCTTGATATTTCGAAGTGTAATGATATGACATTTCTGATTTTGGAATACGATCTTAATTTCCTTGATGATGAATGCAAGCAGATCACACAGCCAACCAACCCAATGTTACGTTAGCGAAGTACTGTAGCTAGCTATCTAGCTAAGTTGACAGATACACCCGTGTTGGATGTATTTTAAGTAGCTAGCAAAGATGATGTAGCTACAGAATCATGGACCTGTTTGGTCAACTGTAATATGATATATAATTTATTTTTCATAACTTGTAAACGAATGCGTAATCTATTGCCTGTCAATTAACTTACTTGCCAACAACATCCTTGCAAAATGCTAACTAACGTTAGTCAGTGACTGTTTTCATAGTGATCTTATCAGAATGACGGAAGAAATATAAATGGCTAATCAGCTAGATCAATGGCATAAATGTATATAATGTCACCTCCAATGTCGTCATGGACATAGCTTATTTCTGAGTGATTTAGGGCTGAACTCTCAGGTTTGGCCCTTACTGTCTAGTGGCCCCTGTCATTCGGGATACAGCTGTAATTCAAGGCCCATTTCACATGACATAGCCAGCAAGTGATGTTTAAAGAGCTAGCTAGCCCGACAGGCAGCAACAGTATTTATGTGTTATTAGCTAGTCATCCAGTTAGAGACAGAAGGATGTTGAACAGAGGATGACCTCCCTTGTTTCACAATGCCATTCGGTATGGTATCATTTTCAATTCGCAGTTACTGATTTAGAAGGAATGATCCCTGACTGACTGGTGTTTTCTTTGTGCAATATGCTGTTGCTTAATTAGCAGTGGCTAAATGTATTCATCACTTATGGGGATCCAACTGTAGCCTACTCAATAGTGTGGTTTTGAGCTGGGCTCTCTAGGGAATGTCCTGCAGTAGAAGCATTTTAATGGCATGTTTCTGACGCCAGTGGCCACATGCTAAGGACAGGAAATGTCTCAGTTTTAGTACCTCAAAACTTCACTCAATTTGTTTCGTTACTGAATTGACCTCTAGCAGATGGATACAAATGTCAACACAGTGCTACAGATTATTTAGAATCCTTAAAAAAATGTAGACCTACTACTACCACACCCAGGCATCTCCCGAAGATGACATATCAGCAGAATCACTTTTAATGGCTTTTAGGGTTGCGCCTAATCACTGTTTGATCAGATTGTGTTTTGCAGGGCTTGAATCTGGGTTTAGTTTTGAGTTGAATTATCATGTTACCAATGTCCTCTCTGGAATGATAAAGCTGTTCTCAATCTTTTTTCTTTTTTTTTAACAAGTTTCTCATTATAGCTACCTAACGTCAAAGAGTAAAGCAGCCAGGTGTTGATCAGAGAACTCGCACGGACGCAAGCACACACAGAGCTCTCCAGCTTTACCAGACCAGCACAGCTGCGGTGGTTTCTTTAATGACATCACAAACTTAGTCACGGTCAGTCCAGACCCAACCATTTAAATATGTCACCGAATACATCAAGGCCTATGAAGGAAATATAATGTGTAGGGAATACATGATCAAACCCTCTTGTTCCGAACTGGGGTGGATTGGATTTCCAGTCATATTGTCTCTCTGCCAGGCAAGACTGGTGTCCTCCCTGCAGCCAACTGATTGCAGCCACATATGTGTTCAGGAGGATGCAACATACTGAACTTTGCAGATAGAAATGCCATGAATATATCATCAGACATAATTCTCTACTCGTCATGTCAGAGAGAGGAATGTATATCTATTCTACTCAATATATTTCTATTGTGGTGTTGTGCCAGTGTAACAGTCTAGCTTCCGTCCCTCTCCTCGCCCCTACCTGGGCTCGAACCAGGGACCCTCTGCACACATCGACAACAGCCACCCTCGAAGCATCGTTACCCATCGCTCCACAAAAGCGAGTGACATCACCGATTGAAACGCTATTAGTGCCACCCCGCTAACTAGCTAGCCATTTCACATCGGTTACACCAGACTGAACGCTGCCCAGGCTTTCAGCTGGGTGGAGAGGACAAAGAGAGTTAATAATACTCATCCTTATGGCCTTTGTGTCCTCTGGAACTGCGGTTGGCCTTTGTTGGGACATACAAGCTCAGTGTGCATGGTGTGGTTATAAGCCAGATTGTACCTTCGAGCTGGAGGGAGAATAGAATTTATGGTGATGACTTTCTCCTAGACTTTAATGAAGTTGAGGCTTTGCGTTTCTGTAGGCTAGATATTGAAACTATATATTTTGATAAGAAAGATGCTGCTGATTTTGGCTTTTTTTTTTCAAGGAAGTTTATTTTAAATCGGGAAGTGGTTGAGCAGTTTTCCCAAAGACTGAGAGGTGGAAAAAAGCATACATTTGTATTTCATCTAGACATTCTGTGTTGTTCTGGAACAGAATCGTAAAGGAGAGTGAAAGCGAAAAGGGATGAGAAATATATCTCCTGCTTCCTGGCCAACTGATCCCATGGTTACTTCAGGAAATCCCCTCTCTTGTCTGAAACTGAGAGTTGTTGTCTTTGCTTTATGCTGTTCAGAGTTCAAATCCTAAAACACTGTGTGCCTCCACCACCTCTGTACATGTCAAGAATAAGACTGAACTCTAAATGGTGTATGATTAATTTCCTATTCCAGCATATGTGGTTTGTAGAATAACTGTCAAGTTTCCATCTGGTCAGGGGCTTATGGTAGTAGGAAAAGCGAGCAGCAAGTACAGTATGTCACATTTCCATCGTTGGATATCCATCGTCTGCTCCCAATCTTACCTAACAGTTTTCATGATATCAGCGTCACGTGCTTAGGCCTATTATTTTGGTTTTCCTTCTGATCTCAATTGGATGAATATTAGATTGGGGATTCGTCACTGAACGATTGTTTCGTTTTGCTTTGTTTTGCTTGTTATTGCTCAATCTAAAAAGTTTGAGATATATCTTGATGGCCAATGCTATGGGATTGTGCAGGGGATTACCTGAGTGCGGTAGTCTTACATGAATCCCATCCTTCCCAGATGATTTCCATCCTTAACCCTAAGAGTTTCCGTCTTGTGGCTTTTGGCCACTAAGAGTTTCCGTCTTGTGGCTTTTGGCCACTGTAAGGGGTTGATCCCTAGATCAGTGATTCTTCCAAGCGGAGGGCACTGTTGAGAGAACCCATCAACAGAGCCCTGACGTTAGTGTCATTACAGCACTGAAACGCAGGCCAATGATCCACTTGGCTATTAATTGTTTTTCATGCTGGCAGGCATGCCGGTTATGATGATCATTATACTGTCAGAATGAGCCTGTTTAAGTAACACTCCATGGCAGTCATTTAGCTAGACTTGAACCACAACTGTTCATCTTGAGTTCTTTTGCTTGTTTGTGTATAAAAAAAATTATTAGGGACTACAATTAATTCATGTGCATTTAGCAGGGTTGGGGTCAATTTCATTTAAATTCCAGTCAATTCAGGAAGTACACTAACGTTCCAATTCTCTTCCATGCTTTTCAATGACACTGTCTTACGTCAAAGTCAGCACTGACGGTATGGAATAGTTCAAAAGTAGTTTGGCTATAATGTGCTGTCTAACCCACTGATGTATAAGGTCTAACCTATACCTCAGTGTGTCTAACATTAACAAATATTGCTAAACCCCATTACTGCCTCAAAACTGTCAGATTAATCTAAGCGAAAACAAAAAATCTATGTTGATGCTTTTTTGATGAAGTATTACTTGCCGTATTTCACATCTAGCTAAGGATTATTGTGCTTCAATGAGCAGTATTTTTGAATTTGAAGGTGGGCATGAAAGCTAGCAAAAACTTTTGGGCTGACACCAATTAGTTGACTGGTCAATTGTTTGGTCGTCAGGCTGTTGGTTGACCGAGATTGTTTTAGTCAAGCGTTTACATATACAGTACCAGTCAAAAGTTTGGACACACCTATTCATTCCAGGGTTTTTCTTTATTTTTACTATTTTCGAAATTGTAGAATAATAGTGAAGCCATCAAAACTATGAAATAACACACATGGAATCATGTAGTAACCAAAAAGTGTTAAACAAATCAATTTATTTTATATTTGAGATTCTTCAAAGTAGCCACCCTTTGACAGCTTTGCACACTCATGGCATTCTCTCAACCAGCTTCATGAGGTAGTCACCTGGAATGCATTCCAATTAACAGGTGTGCCTTAAGTTAATTTGTGGAATTTTTTTCCTCAATGCATTTGAGCCAGTCAGCTGTGTTGTGTCAAGTTAGGGGTGGTATACAGAAGATAGCCCTATTTGGTAAAAGACCAAGTCCATATTATGGCAGCTCAAAGAACAGCTCAAATAAGCAAAGCGAAACGACAGTCCATCATTACTTTAAGACATGAAGGTCAGTCAATACGGAATATTTCAAGAACTTTGAAAGTTTCTTGAAGTGCAGTTGCAAAAACCATCAAGCGCTCTGATGAAACTGGCTCTCACGAGGACCGCCACAGGAAAGGAAGACCCAGAGTTATCCTTTGCAGCAGAGGTAAGTTCATTAGAGTTAACTGCACCTCAGATTGCAGCCCAAATAAATGCTACACAGAGTTCAAGTAACAGACACATCTCAACATCAACTATTCAGAGGAGACTCTGTGAATCAGGCCTTCATGGTCGAATTGCTGCAAAGAAACCACTATTAAAAGACCAATAAGAAGAGACTTGCTTGGGCCAAGAAACACAAGCAATGGACATTAGACCGGTGGAAATCCTGCCTTTGGTCTGATGAGTCCAAATTCACCTCTGTGTCTTTGTGACACGCAGAGTAGGTGAATGGATGATCTCCGCATGTGTTGTTCCCACCGTGAGGGATGGAGGAGGAGGTGTGATGGTGTTGGGGTGCTTTGTTGGTGACACAGTCTGGGATTTATTTAGAATTCAAGGCACACTTAACCAGCATGGCTACCACAGTGTTTTGCAGCGATACGCCATCTCATGTGGTTTGCGCTTAGTGGGACTATGATTTGTTTTTCAACAGGTCAATGACTCAACACACCTCCAGGCTGTGTAAGGGCTATTTGGCCAAGAATAAGAGGGATGGAGTGCTGCATCAGATGGCCTGGCCTCCACAATCAACCCAATTGAGAGGGTTTGGGTTGAGTTGGACTGCAGAGTGAAGGAAAAGCATCCAACAAGCGCTCAGCATATGTGGGAACTCCTTCAAGACTGTTGGAAAAGCATTCCAGGTGAATCTGGTTGAGAGAGTGCCAAGTGTGTAAAGCTGTCATCAAGGAAAGGGTGACTCGTTTGAAGATTCTCAAATATAAAATATTTTTTGATTTGTATAACTTTTTTTTGCTTACTACATGATTCCATATGTGTTATTTCATTGTTGTAATGTCTTCACTATTATTCTGCCATGTAGAAAATTGTAAAATTAAAGAAACCCTTGAATGAGTAGGTGTCTAAACTTTTGACTGATACTGTATACTTTCCGAATGCGCTGTATATCACCAGTAGTACATTTACTGTTAATTCCTATAGTTTCTCATCTACAATGTTTGTTACTTTGGTTAAGGTGATTTCTTTTGATGCATTCAATCTTATTCCAGTCTTCGTGTTTTCATTGTCGGAGTGGACACATTGTTTCCAGAGTGCACAACTTTTGCTACACTTGTGAGAAGCAAGTTGTTTTGGTTTAT
The DNA here is from genome assembly GCF_901001165.1 of Salmo trutta. Classification (NCBI taxonomy): domain Eukaryota; kingdom Metazoa; phylum Chordata; class Actinopteri; order Salmoniformes; family Salmonidae; genus Salmo; species Salmo trutta. The sequence continues at coordinate 39,867,099 of NC_042980.1, forward strand.
TTAATTCCATTTACGAGTTGTCAATAAAATGTAGTCATTGTCTTTTGTTTGGACCACTCCTTTTCAATGTTGAGTAAGGACGCGCACACATAGAAGTAGTCATATTCAATCAATCCCTATCCCAGTCGGCTGTCCCCACATGCTTCAAGATGGCCACCATTGTTCCTGTTCCTAAGAAAGCTAAGGTAACTGAACTAAATGACTATCGCCCCGTAGCACTCACTAATGTCATCATGAAGTGCTTTGAAAGACTAGTCAAGGATCATATCACCTCCACCCTACCTGATACCCTAGACCCACTTCAATTTGCTTACCGCTTCAATAGGTCCACAGACGATGCACTGCACACTGCCCTATCCCATCTGGACAAGAGGAATACCTATGTAAGAATGCTGTTCATTGACTACAGCTCAGCATTCAACACCATAGTAACCTCCAAGCACATCAATAAGCTTGAGACCCTGGGTCTCGACCCTGCCCTGTGCAACTGGGTCCTGGACTTTCTGACGGGCTTCCCCCAGGTGGTGAAGGTAGGAAACAACATCTCCACTCCCCACAAGGGTGCGTTCTCAGCCCTCCGGTACTCCCTGTTCACCCATGACTGCATGGCCATGCACGCTTCCAACTCAATCATCAAGTTTGCAGACGACACTACAGTGGTAGGCTTGATTACCAACAACGACAGCCTACATGGCAGAGGTGAGGGCACTCAGTGTGGTGTCAGGAAAATAACCTCTCACTCAACGTCAACAAAACAAGGAGATGATTGTGGACTTTAGGAAACAGCTGAGGGAGCACCCCCCTATCCACATCGACGGGACAGCAGTAAAGAAAGTGGAAAGCTTCAAGTTCCTTGGCGTACACAGCAATAACAAACTGAAATGGTCCACCCACACAGACAGTGTGGTAATGAAGGCGCAACAGCACCTCAGGAGGCTGAAGAAATTTGGCTTGTCACCTGAAACCCTCAAACTTTTACAGATGCCCAATCGAGAGCATCCTGTCAGGCTGTATTACCGCTTGGTACTGCAACTGCACCGCCCACAACCGCAAGGCTCTCCAGAGGGTAGTGAGGTCTGCACAACGCACATCTCTGTGGGCAAACTACCTGCCCTCCAGGACACCTACAGCACCCGATGTCACAGAAAGGCCAAAAAGATTATCAAGGACAACAACCACCTGAGCCTCTGCCTGTTCACCCCGCTACCATCCAGAAGGCGAGGTCAGTACAGGTGCATCAAAGCTGGGACCGAGGGACTGAAAACAAGGCCATCAGACTGTTAAACAGCCATCACTAACATAGAGTGGCTGCTGCCAACAGACTCACTGGCCACTTGTAATAAATGGATTTAATGAAGGGATCACTGGTCACTTTAAACAATGCCACTTGAGTAATGTAGGATATGTAAACATTATTAATCTCAAGTGTATATACTATTTTGTACCAGCTATTGCATCTTGCCTATGCTGCACGCACATCGCGCATCCATATCTTTATATGTACATATTCTGTAGTCGTTGTGAATTTGTTAGATTACTTGTTAGATATTACTGCACTGTTGGAACTAGAAGCACAAGCATTTCGCTACACTCGCATTAACATCTGCTAACCATGTGTATGTGACCAATCAAATTTGATTTGATTTATTCTTATAGGCTACCTGGCCTGCGAGGAAAATGTAGGCATACAAATGTGCCCATTTGGGGACCTGATAGTATTTCTGATTGGCTTAACACACAACCACTAATGACCTGTGGAGCTTCTCAGAGTAATGTTCTCTTCACCTCAAACATCAAGCAAACAAAGTCTGTTTATACATCCATTGAGAATGACATCAGTTCCTCAATGTATTTGAAACATATTTCCAGGGCTCTCCCTTTCGATAACCTCTCAGCATGAAAGAGAAAAATGTCATGTTCTGATCCAATGGAAACATCATAGAACAGGCCTACCTGATTACTTCTTATCAGTGCTTGACTTGGACTGAAATAGGTTCCGGTACTCATTTTGGGTGCTGGTACTGTTTATATTTAGGTGCAGGAGATCCACAATACTTTCAAGCAAATATTCTATAGGAGGAACAGGAGCTCAAGCAGTTGAAATATGAGATGCCGGTACTCCGCTCCGGTGAGCTCCTGCCAAGTCCAGCACTGCTGCTTATCCCTTGCGCAAATACCCTACAGCTGTGTCTGTCTGCAAGTTTTGGGCTGGACCCAAGTTAATAGTTGATACAATGTTTCAAGTTTGTTGCAAAATTGTGTAGCTAATGTGATTGGATAGGATATTTTTTTTATCAGGATATTTTATACCTGCAGGCTGTAATGTTTTTATTTGTTAACTTTATGTAGGCTATTTTTACATAGTTGGCAATAGAAGCTTGTTTTTAGGTTGATCATTTTCATTTAGATTTGGGTAGAATTTTGATTAACCACATGACAATGATTTTCAGATATGAAAACATTATAAATTAAATGAAGCTGTTCCAAGAAAATGTGCATTTGAAAACCATAACTGGCACGCAGATCAGTAGAAATGGTAAGATAAATTGGCATTCCACATGAAAGGTTGCCGATTCCTCGTGTAGCCTATTACTGGCAACTTCAGGAGAGTAATGGCAGAATCTGCGAAAGCCAGCAGGAGCGGGAGAATGGTTAGGTTAAGGTTATTTTCTTCTGGTTATCTAGATTTCTGGCGCCCTCTTGAGTCATTGTCTTATTTCATCAAACTGTAAACTTAAAGCATCAGACAAGCTCAAAGCACATAGTTGATTTTATTAAAACACATAGTGTGTCTATATATGAAAAATAGATGCTTAAATTTTGAACAATCGATTGGTCGAAAGAACAGATGCATTTCAGTCAACCAAGATTTTTTTGGGTCTGACTGACATCTTTGACTAAAACAATGCTGCTAACCAACCATCTACCTACTTAGTGCTCCACACACAATGTTGAATCTTCCAACAAAAGCTAGCTAGCAAGCTACTGTAGCTAGTTGTGCTAATGCTAACATTATGAGTTTTCATGCTGTTCTTGTCATTGCAGTTAGGTCATTGCAGTTGCCTCCCGAGTCAGCTGCTGAGCTCAGCTGACCCAACGATATGATTGCGGCGAAAAATGCAAACTTAAACTGATTTCTGATAACTGTTGGTTCCTCTTAATTGTGGGGCTGCATGTCTACAACTTTAGGGTCATTTAAACCGGCTAAGCAAGCTTTTTATGTCAGTGAAGGAAGAGCTAGGTAACTAGTTCACTAGCTAGCTACAATAATGAATGTTAGCTACACAGCTGATCAAGTCACTGCACTGCCTGGCGACCAACATCCTTGCACAGAATTTGTGCAGGAGATAGCCACCAGTTTCTTTTTATTTTCCCACAATTGCAAACTATTAAATCACTGTCACAACATTTGCAATAATTAGGTAGTTAGTATTCATATTTCATGGACTCATACGAGAGCGCAGTTATATACAAAAAAATAGGAACTGGGTTTACATTTTTTCAGTGGCGTATGCTCACTATTCAAATTTAAATATGAGTTCCATTTCCTGCAAGACAGATTGGTTGAGGGACAAGTGTCCAGGAAGAGTGACGCCATCTGATGTGAGACAATGTTTCTATTAGGAATTTTTAAAATTTTAATTGGAGTTTAGTTCACTTTTTGAATTGTAATGGGATTGACCCCAACCCTGGCATTTCCACTACTAGCATTCATTGTATCCTTGCCATACTAGCAGTCTCTGAGGTCGTCTTGGCCTCTTCCTCTCCAGAGTCAGGCCCATGGTGTCAATGTCATGCTGTTTTAACTGGAGACGTTGCTGCCTACTCTCTCTGTACTACAGCCCTTGGAAAGTGCTCGTTGGCAGCCTCACTGCTGAATATGAGGTTCTTTCCATCTGTTGAGGATTGTTATCTTTCTATATTTTTCCACTTATTGCTGTACGTTGTTAGTAGCAGTATCATCGTAGTAAATGTCTTTTCACCTCTTACCACAGACTTAATAACAACCAAACATTTGTTTAATTCCAATGCCTGCATGGCTAGCTATGGCTGGATGTTATACAAGACTACACCGGCCCAAAATGCTAGAAAATTAGGCCTGTATGTTTTTGCTATGACGTCTCGTAAGTGGTGCCAATAAGTGCTGAGTTTGCAGCCAGGTGTTATCGTGTTTCACTGATGGTCATGCTGATAACCAGCACATGCCAAGCTCTCAGCTGATGTGATGGGAAATAAAACACCCGGACTCGGCAGCAGCCTGCCAGAGATGGTGTTGGTCTAACCGGTTCCTCTGTATACCGTTGTTCCTTATTACGTCATGCCTGTAATGCCTATCAATCTTACTTCTGCACATTGCCTCTACAATACTGTTTTCTAACTGCACTCACGGAACGCAAGCAAGTGTCTGGGGGAAAATATGAAAGATTGTTCCTTATCATTGTGATATGTCCCAAAGTGTCTTGACTGACAGTGTTTAAGAATTCAAGACTTATCTTTACCCTTGCAATGTTATATCATGCACATGCCTTAGTCATATTTCAGTGTACACTGTCTTCTTTATTGTTTTTCCCAAGCCAAACACCGAGCCAGGCTCACCTGACAGGTGATCACTGACACCACCAAACAACTTATTTGATAACGCGTGATGACTATAAAAAAGAAACATACCGTATATAACACAAAACGTAGACGTGATCCATGTTAATCTTTCCTATCGCGTCCATTAGTTTTTGTGAGTGAGACCACCATGCCGTATTTTTATTGTCTATGAAACTAACCCAATGATACACCCTAACCCTGTCCTCTCTTCTCCAGGTTATGCAATGGTCTCAGCGGCCCGTCCAGATCTCCAGGTGGTTCTATCCCTCTCTCTCGTGCCGCGGCCGCTGCTCTCCTCCCTCTGCTCTGCCTCTGAGGTTGCTGAGGCACCTCCTGTGATTTCCCTCGTGGTCAGTGCTGCCTAAGAGGCCAAGATTGCCAAGATCTGCCCCGTGGCGAGCATGACAGCCACCACGCGTGGCTCTCCGGTGGGGGGCAACGACAGCCAGTCGGGCCAGGGCCAGGCACCCGATGCCCAGAGTCCGAGCCAGCCCCCACTGCCACAGAACCAGGTCAGGAAACTGTCTGTCCCATCCTCTCATCTCTGTCCTTCACCTCAACACCATCTGTTCACCATGTTCTCTCTTCTAGTCCTCTTTCCTTTTTCTGTCTCTCTCTCTTTCCTCATCCAGGGCTCCAGAATAACATTTTCTCATGGTGGCACTGGTGCCACTAACTTATTCAGTTGGTGGAACCAGCCCATGATTTGGTGGCAAACCCAATATTTGTATTTCTCAAGGTCACACAGTATAATAAATTTGAGTCATCTTATGAAGTCATTCACAATGCTTTATTAAGAAGTGTAATAGACTACCGAGATGGTATTCGATAAATCCGTTGTTACATCTAACATATCCAAGCTGGAATGCATGATTCAAAATACTTTTATATGCAACCTAAACCAGTTGTTGTCATGCATTTTGGGGTGACAATTAGGCTATTTTTGTTATATTTTACTGTCAAAATAGGGCTCCAGGATTTCCATACGGTCTATTCAGACCCCTTGACTTTTTCCACATTTTGTTACGTTACAGCCTTAATCTAAAATTGATTAAATCGTTTTGTCCCACATCAATCTACACACAATACCTCATAATAACAAAGCAAAAACTGGTGCCGTCGGAAAGTAGTCAGACCCCTTATTCTAAAATAGATTTTTTTTCCTTCAACACAATAACAAAGCAAAAACAGATTTTTAGAAATGTTTGCATATTTATTAAATAAAAAAACAGATCACATTTACATAAGTATTCAGACCCTTTACTCAGTACTTTGTTGAAGCATCTTTGGCAGCAATTACAGCCTCGAGTCTTCTTGGGTATGACGCTACAAGCTTGGCACACCTGTATTTAGGGAGTTTCTTCCATTATTCTCTGCAGATCCTCAAGCTCGTCTGTCAGCTTGGATGGGCACCGTGCTTCACCGTAGGGATGGTGCCAGGTTTCATCCAGACGTGATGCTTAGCATTTAGGCAAAAGAGTTCAGTCTTGTATTCATCAGACCAGAGAACCTTGTTTTTCATGGTCTGAGAGTCCTTTAGGTGCCTTTTGGCAAATTGCAAGTGGGCTGTCATGTGCCTTTTACTGAGGAGTGGCTTCCGTCTGGCCACTCTACCATAAAGGCCTGATTTGGTGGAGTGCTGCAGAGATGGTTGATCTTCTGCAAGGTTCGCCCATCTCCACAGAGGAACTCTGGAGCTCTGTCAGAGTGACCATCGGGTTCTTGGTCACCTCCCTGACCAAGGCCCTTCTCCCCCGATTGCTCAGTTTGGCCGGGCGGCCAGATCTAGGAAGAGTCTTGGTGGTTCCAAACGTCTTCCATTTAAGAATGATGGAGGCCGCTGTGTTCTTGGGGACCTTCAATGCTGCAGAATTTTTTTTTTGCCCTTCCCCTGATCTGTGCCTCGACACAATCCTGTCTTGGAGCTCTGCGGACAATTCCTTAGACCTCATGGCTTGGTTTTTGCTCTGACATGCACTGTCAACTGTGGGACTGTTATATAGACAGGTGTGTGCCTTCCAAATCATGTCCAATCAGTTGAATTTACCAAAAGGTGGACTTCAATCAAGTTGTAGAAATAGCAAAGTGTCTGAATACTTATGTAAATAAGGTATTTCTGTACTTTGATTTTTATACATTTGCAAACATTTCTTAACTTGTTATTGCTTTGTGATTATGGGGTGTTGTGTGCAGATTGCTGAGTATTTTCTTATTTAATCTATTTTAGAATAAGGCTGTATTGGAAAGAATAGAAAATGACTTAAGTGAAAGTCACCCAGTAAAATTGTACTTGAGTAAAATTCTAAAAGTATAGATGTTCGACACATACAACAGAGTTACACATGGAATAAGCAAACATACAGTCAATAATACAGTATAACAAAATAAGTCTATACAGTGAGTGCAAATGAGGTGAGTTAAGGCAATAAATAGGCCATGGTGGCGAAGTAATTACAATATAGCAATTAAACACTGGAATGGTAGATGTGCAGAAGATGAATGTGCAAGTAGAGATACTGGGGTGCAAAGGAGCAAGATAAATAAATAGAGTGTGGGGATGAGGTAGTAGGATGGGCTGTTTACAGATGGTGCAGTCATCTGTGAGCTGCTCTGACAGCTGGTGCTTAAAGCTAGTGAGGGAGATATGAGTCTCCAGCTTCATTGATTTTTGCAGTTCCTTCCAGTCATTGGCAGCAGAGAACTGGAAGGAAAGGCGGCCAAAGGATGAATTGGCTTTGGGGGTGACCAGTGAGATATACCTGCTGGAGCGCTTGCTACGAGTGGGTGCTGCTATGGTGACCAGTGAGCTGAGATAAGGCGGGGCTTTACCTAGCAGAGATTTGTAGATGACCTGGAGCCAGTGGGTTTGGCGACGAGAGTGAAGCGAGGGCCAGCCAACTAGAGCGTACAGGTCGCAGTGGTGGGTAGTATATGGGGCTTTGGTGACAAAATGGATGGCACTGTGATAGACTGCATCCAATTTGTTGAGTAGAGTGTTGGAGGCTATTTTGTAAATGACATTGCTGAAGTCAAGGATCGGTAGGATGGTCAGTTTTACGAGGGTATGTTTGGCAGCAGAGGTCCGGACAACAGGTAAAAAGTACATTATTTTCTTTAGGAATGTAGTGAAACTTCAGTAGTTCTTTCAAGTGTTTTTACTGAAGTACTTTACACCACTGCTAAATATAATACCTCCTGCTAGTAGCCATGCATTAGTCTAACAGTAAATGTAATGTCCCCCAAAAAAACTTTGCTATTACGCCTAGTGCAGTTGCGATAGCCGATGCAGAATTTTGCGAGCTCCGTATTTCAAAGCTATATCAGATATCTTGATTGTAAAACAGTGTGCTTGGAGCTCAATAATGATCATTGAGAAATAAAATTATACCTACAGGAAGCTGAGACCATCCTCTCTTTTAATATGGACAGCTAGTTGCTTCCGAAGTAGTTTTATTCCCCCCTGCAGGTTCATTTTGAAATGTTGTACAATCACAGTGGCAGGGCAGACACTTTTTATTACAGGAATCATGAGGATAATTTAATACTGTTGAACAAATTCATGATTTTGTCCACCCCAATAATAGGACGTTTTAATAAATGGTCACAGTCTGGAGTCCTGTCATCTCCTCTCTTTCATTCCCCCTCATCCTGTGCTCATTTTTCTGCTAAAGCAGATAGTATGAAACTAACTCCCTCCTCGTGGGGCATAAAGCTCTCCTGAATCATCGAACAGTAACTCCAAATATGAATCCAACCTGTTTTAGCCTCTCTGAAAGCATAACACAGGATACGTGGAGTGTTTGACGAATGCTGTATTGATGTTTTGTTTAGACCTGAGTGTTGGTGTGTGACACTGTTACTGCATCAGTGGCCCACAGTGTCACTGAAGCAGCACAGAGACTCATGTAGTTGAGTTAACCTGCGGGAGGGGTGGGGGGTGGGTGACAAAGCGTGTGTGTGTGTCTGTGGGAAACACTACACCACAGTCAGTGCTCACACCTAAGCGGAACGGGAGAGGGAGACTGGGAGGGAGGATACAATGAACACAAGCTCCTGAATGATATAGACCGAGAGGGTGTTAGAGATGAGTCGTACCCAGACGTGAGAGGCAAGCTGGCTATGTAGGTCATCCAAGCAGAAGGAGCCTTCTCTACACACCCCCACATTTCCCAAGTTCTGCAGCTCTGCTACTCACACACACACACACACACACACACACACACACACACACACACACCACACTTGATGCTGCCGCTACCACTGCTGCTCATACATACTAACAGCTAGCTAACTAGCGATTAGCATTAGCTGCTAACAGGATTTATTTTAAGCTACGACATGCTAAGAAAAGACAAACTAGCTGTTTGTGTATATTACAGTCTGCAAACTAATAGTGTGATTATAGGAAGCTTTGAAGCAGTATCCGTGTCACCAGCATATTGTTGCGTCTGACCACGCAGAGTGAACATGAAGTGCTGGTGACTCCATGGTCAAGCAACAACTCTCCTTGAGTGTGAGGGGGCAAGGCTTTGTGTGGGAAGCGGCATGCGGGTGAGGGAGAGGCGACTTGCAAGTAGCAAACGGATTAAAATATAACACGTGCCAGAGTTGCGTATCGCATTTATCAAACCAAACATTGAAATACCGTTATAGAAGGTTAAGTAAAAACTCAAACCGGTCCGTTCATCAATACGTGTGTGTGTGTGTGTGTGTGTGTGTGTGTATATATAGTAAAATACTGTAACGCCCAATCCAATGTCTGCGTGACGTTGGTTGTATTTTCTCATGGGTTGGCTAGCAGGCGGGGTATTGATTGTTTAATTTTTTTGTGCATTTCTTCCCTATTTTCTGTGTGTTTCAGACGTCGTCCCCTAACTCGTCCAATGAGAACTCTCCAGTGAGCCCCGCGGATGAGCAGGGTCAGGGGGATGGACCCCCACAGCTGGAGGAGGAGGTGGAGGAGCCAGCCTTCCCTCACACAGACCTGGCCAAGCTGGATGACATGATCAACAGGTACACCCACACACTTACACACACGGCCAAACTGGACGACAGGTGTATGTATTCTATTTATTTTTATAGGGACAGTGAAACAATCAACGTTTAAGTAAAGTGATGGTTTTATCCAGTCGGCTAATTTTCAACCACAGTCCCTGGGCAAGTTATTAAAAACAATTGCAATAACAATACAGACAAACAATGAGCAGTGAGCACATGCAGAGCAACATAGGACAAGCAACACGTAACACGCAGACAGACGGCAACATAGGACAAGCAACACATTGCACGCAGACAGACGGCAACATTGGACAAGCACCACGTTGCACGCAGACACAGAGCAACATAGGACAAGCACCACGTTGCACGCAGACACAGAGCAACATAGGACAAGCACGACGTTGCACGCTGACACAGAGCAACATAGGACAAGCACCACGTTGCACGCAGACACAGAGCAACATAGGACAAGCACCACGTTGCACGCAGACACAGAGCAACAGGACAAAAAGCAACAAAACAAAATCCAGTAAAGCAACAAACAGGGTTTCCACACCTCACAAGCTACAGATAACATGGAAAGCGGCAATACACTGTGTGTGTGGTTGTGAGGAGGAATGTGTTTCTCTGTATTCATGTGGATGTTTTGTGTTTCCAGACCCCGCTGGGTGGTTCCAGTTCTGCCAAAGGGAGAGTTGGAGGTTCTTCTAGAAGCTGCTATAGAGCTTAGTAAAAAGGGTAAGAATATTGGCTCATTCTATTTCTCAAATTACTACTCCATGTCTTGAACATTAGGCAATCAAGATGGTATAGAAAGCCTGTCCTTGGCTATGTACACATCTGAAATCGCATTGACAGCAGTGCATTTCAACCACTGTGTATGGAGTTTAGACTAGCTTGATGGTCAACTCTCTTTTAGTGTAATTGCACTTTGTCAACGTCCCATTAAAATGTCCGCCTCCGCATAGTTTCTCTTTAGATTGATATTTGACCTGTAGCACTTGAAATAAAAAGGATCTGTGGTAGCACAATATCTCCATGCACTTAATTATTGTCTGTTTTCTGTCTGTTTAGAACTTGATGTGAAGTGTGAGGCGTGCCAGAGGTTTTTCAGGGACGGCCTGACCATCTCTTTCACCAAGATCCTCACAGACGAGGCCGTCAGCGGGTGGAAGTTCGAGATACATGTAAGTCTTTATTTTATTCCATTTCATTTCATCAGGATAGTGCTCTCAAAAGCAATGGCCACCGTTTTTCAAGGAGTCGTGGGCCCTCTTTCCACTACTTTGAAAATCCTCCTTCCAGTCCCTTCCTTAGGCTAATCACTCATTTGACACAATTGGATTGGTGAAACCTATCCAGTGTAACTCCTGTTTTCACCAATCCAATTATCTTAATTGTGTGATTAACTCAAGGAAGGAAGGCTGCATTTCTGAAGAAGTATTCAAACAGGGCCTTGGTAAGGGGAGTGATGTCACAAGAAGCACCCTGCTGTTGAGATCTGATCGACAATTTCTGTCCTCTATTGAAAGCTCAGCAGGTGTCTTATATTCCTCTGCATCAGTCTAAATTCAGTTTGCTATCTGGGCCCCTGTGCTGAAGGAAAGAAGGGAGAATGAACCGGGAGAATGCCAGTGGTGATCAATGCTCTTTTCATCGGAGGAAGGGGCTTGGGTTTGGCTGTTCTGTTCTTTAACTCTGACGTTGATACTGAATAGCCTTTCTCAGTGGAGCGTGAGTCACCCGCTCTTGACAGCCCAGGCCTACCTCTAGCCCCAGGCTCAGCTGACTGCTGTGCCCCCTTACAATTTATCCTACCATTTCTACTGTTCTGCGTGCCAATTCAGATTTTTTTTATATGACGATTTTCGTGGAACAATTTCATTTCAAAGTCATTGTCACATGATTAATCATAAAAATCTGAATTAAAATGATAAAAATGGGAGATCACCAGCCTCTGCCTTATGGACACATTGATACACCGTGATTCATTGGCGGGTAAAGAAATTAGTGCATAGAACTCATAGCCTTTAGGTCAATGCAGCAGTTGGCTTATAAACTCTTTCACACCGAGGAGTGTGATTATCGAGGGGGAGATTGTTGGAAAGATTTTTCAAATAGCTTACTTTGAGAAACTATAGTGTTATTATTATCATTCGTAATGGATGTAAAAAAAAAAAACACTTTCGTACATTTTCCGCACAGCAGGCCAGTTACTTCTATGCATGCTCAGGCGCACGTGCTCACTCAACATTATTTTACCTTTATTTAACTAGGCAAGTCAGTTAAGAACAAATTCTTATTTTCAATGACTGCCTAGGAACAGTGGGTTAACTGCCTTGTTCAGAGGCAGAACGACAGATTTTCACCTTGTCAGCTCAGGGATTTAATCTTGCAACCTTTCTGTTACTAGTCCAACGCTCTAACCACTAGGCTACTTGCTGCCCCGATTATCAGGAAAGCGAAACCAGACACATGCTCATTGCTCACATGGAGCACTCCAAAAAAATACAATGAAAACATTTACAGATCTTGTACATGATGGTTATGAAATAAACCAAAACTTGTTTCTCAAATGACCGGTAAATTTAAAACTTCCCGGTCAAGTTGTCCGGTGCCATGTTTTCCTTTGGAAAACCTTGCAATAGACATAGTTCCTGGCCACTCGCTTCCCTGCAAATATGATGGCCTCTTTTGAGTTGATACATTGCTACCGCAGACTTGGGAATGTGTTGTGAAGAAACAGGATAGCTCTGTAGCAGCTTCAATATGGAGGAAGCTCCACCTAAGCCCTCAGTGAGGCTATGTGGAGCCGTCACTCTATTGCTTACACCGATCTCGCTCTCTCTCCATCCACAGAGGTGTATCATCAACAACACCCACCGGCTGGTGGAGCTGTGTGTGGCCAAGCTCTCTCAGGACTGGTTCCCCTTGCTGGAGCTGCTGGCCATGGCCTTCAACCCCCACTGCAAGTTTCACATCTACAATGGTACAAGGCCCTCTGAGACGGTGCCCGCCGGGGCGCAGCTGGCAGACGACGAGCTCTTCGCCCGCCCCCCTGACCCTCGCTCTCCAAAGGTAGGGTCTGAATTCAAGGTAGGCCCCCTCAAATAATTTTTTATTACTCTTGTCAACCACCTGTTTTATCAATGTATTCCTTATTTAGGACCCAAAACTGTTTTTAAAAATATATTTTCCGTGATTTGACACTTTTATTGAGACGGGGAGACAAGCAAGTGGGAGAAAAAGGGTGGGATCGGTGGACACAGGGATTGAACCCTGGTCTCCGGCAGGGAGTCTTATGTGACTGCCGGGGAGTGTTACTGCAACACATCGGCCCCAAACTTAACCCACCCTTTTTTCCCCCCAAAGATATTTTTCCAAAATCGCCAAATAACCCCACTTTTCCCCAAGACCCTATAATCTATCCTCTGATTTTTCAACACTCTCCCGAGGAAAGAAATGTTAACTCAGTTTGTCTATATCGTCTGTTTGCAAAATATATAACCCTCTATCTTCAAGGCCAATTCCACTATTTACTGTTGAGGCTATTCTTGTATCAAGGTGGATCAACAAAAAGATACACAGAGGATGTTTTAATAAACTATGTCCTGGGACTGATGCGATATTGGCTATACTGTCTCTTTCTCTCCCAGCCAAATCTCATATAGGCACAGTGAGAAATGTCAGATTTGTATTTATTTATTATAGAATTGAGTCTAAATTAAATATCCTCTGGATGGATGCTCCATGGTTAAATCTTTTTAATTCACTCTCCACGATTGCCGTAGCAACAGAAATCCAGAGAACAGGCTTTTTTTATTCTTTGGCAATTTATTTTCTTGGAACGAATGCGCTCTTTGCTCTGGCCTTGCTGCCTTGCCTTAGGGCCAGTGCACAGAAACAAAGGATGACTACTCTGTGGACTGGGTAGGAAATAAGAGGAATGGAAATAAAACAAGCGGATGTACTCGAGGTGTCTGGACTGTTGTGGAGTTTAAATGAGATTAGGCGATGCTAGGGAGAGAGTGAGTGAGTTTGCTATGAAAACCGCAATGAATGGAGCGTGGGCCGGTGGTGGTCAATGTGAACACTGTTTGCTGTAGGTGGCAGTCTGCCCAATACAAACACTGCTGCAGCCTCTGATATGGGTCTGTGGCAGTTTTTTCCTCTGATTTTCCCTCCAATTAAGCCTTTCTGTGTAACCGCTTTGAGACTAGAGGGATGTATTTTGTGTAGCCAAACAGCTTGAGTGGATAGTGGAAGCATGGTGAGTATTTTTACTTTATGTATTTTTAACAAGTGGTTTGTTTTTTTCCCTCTTCGTTCACAGGGCTGGTTGGTGGATTTAATTAACAAATTCGGCACGTTAAACGGGTTTCAAACGCTGCACGATCGCTTCATAAGTGGCCAAGCACTGAACGTCCAGATCATCGCTGCCCTTATCAAGTGAGTCGGCCCATATACATACATACATACACACACACACACACACACACACACACACACACACTTTAATTGGTGACATCTAAAGAGCACGTTTCACTAGCTCTCCAGTGCTTTCTACATTATATGGAGCTAACTCCTACCATTCACCACCAGTGTGTAACATCCTACCGTGTCATCAGTAAATAAGTCCTCAGGCTCTTGCTGTGATGGGGTCTGTCTTCATGACTAGATTGATGTGGTCATTTAGTGGACTCTTTAATGTGACCCATAGAGCAATCAAACCCACAACTCTGTTGTAAGAACCATGCTTCAACCAATAGAGCTATGGGAATAGCATGGTCTACTAGACGTGTTGTGACTGTTTTGTCCTCCAGGCCTTTCGGGCAGTGTTACGAGTTTCTCACGTTGCACACGGTGAAGAAGTACTTCCTGCCCGTCATCGAGATGGTTCCTCAGTTCCTGGAGAATCTGACAGACGAGGAGCTGAAGAAAGAAGCAAAGAACGAAGCCAAAAATGATGCCCTGTCCATGATCATCAAGTCCCTGAAGAACCTGGCCTCCAAGGTGCCTGGGCAGGAGGAGACCGTCAAGAACTTAGAGATTTTTAGGTTAAAAATGATTCTTAGGTGAGTTTGCTTCAGACCAAACTGTCCTAAAGGTTTTGTTTTAAAACACTTTGTAACTATTGGCTAAATGCTAACCTGAGATACCTGCACGCATCGTGTATTGATGTCAATGAGAGTTATGTAAAAATGTGAGTAATGTTCGTGGACTTTAGTTAGGAATTGCCCCAATGTGAACTATTTGTTGATGGTGATTGTGTTTTCATCCACAGGTTATTGCAAATTTCCTCTTTTAATGGCAAAATGAATGCACTAAACGAAGTAAACAAAGTAATCTCCAGTGTGTCCTATTACACACATCGGCATGGCAACCCCGAGGAGGAGGAGTGGCTAACTGCAGAACGCATGGCGGTGAGTTAAACATCAATCAAGTAAAAAAAAATGTATTTAGTAATTGTCAGCAAACATGAATATACACAAACAAAATTAAGTTAATCAAATGTATTTGTTTAACGCTACACAAGTGCTTTTGCCACAAAGTATCTAGTATAGAGAGTATACCTTAGTGTGGTTTCTGTTAGCGTAGTCGGCAGAACTGATGGTGTTTGAGTGGAGATTGAAAGATGTCTGTATGTTTGTCAGGAGTGGATCCAGCAGAACCACATCCTGTCCATTGTGCTGAGGGACAGCCTTCACCAGCCTCAGTACGTAGAGAAACTAGAGAAGATACTGCGCTTCGTCATCAAGGAGAAAGCTCTTACCATGCAGGACCTGGACAACATCTGGGCTGCACAGGTACCGTGCATGCGTTTGTTAGTGCATGTGTGTGTGCGTTTGAAGAGAAATCATTGATGATCACACATTGTTCATGGTTCAGGTGAAGGGAATATGACCCGTAACAGCTCTTACAACAGAATGCTAAATCATTCATGTCTTAACTGGGGCATTTCCAGGTCTTTGGGGTTGATTTGCTGAAACGCCCTTACCTAAGCATGGATCGGTCTATCAAATTGAGTTTATGTGCTCCTGCATTTTCTCTATGTGAAATGTAAGGCTGAAAACAGATAAACCAGCAATGCGATCGCTGCCATATTTTTTTGTTGTTGACACGTTGTTTCACTGGCAGGCTGGTAAACATGAGGCCATTGTGAAGAACGTACACGACCTTCTGGCCAAGCTGGCCTGGGACTTCTCTCCTGAGCAGCTCGACCACCTCTTTGACTGCTTCAAGGTGAGACTTCTCTCCACACACAGCACGTTTCACTATCCTTGAGGGTACCAAAAATGTATTTCCTTAACTCATAACCCTAAACATAATCCGTAAGCCTAAAATATCCTTTATCAATGTATGGACCTGGGAAATGTCCCCACAAGGGATCATTTTCCTAGTTTTACTATCCTTGTGGTGACTTTCTGCTACCAACGAGGAAGCACACACACATTGCTCTCCTAACCCCTGTGGTGGTTTGTTTGTGCTCTGCAGGCGAGTTGGACGAATGCCAGTAAGAAGCAACGTGAGAAGCTGTTGGAACTGATCCGTCGCCTGGCGGAGGACGACAAGGATGGAGTGATGGCCCACAAGGTGAACATGGGTTAAAGAGATGTATTTTTCCAGCTCTTGTGCTCCATTTGGATATGAGTATTGAAGGTTCCTCTACTCCTCTCACCACAAGGTGCTGAACCTGTTGTGGAACCTGGCTCACAGCGATGACGTGCCTGTAGACATCATGGACCAGGCCCTCAGTGCTCACATCAAGATACTGGACTACAGTTGCTCTCAGGTAATACTAGGTACCAGTCAAGAGCCAGGCGACTGCTTTCCCACACGGGTCGAGGTATTGAGAACCAGTCAATGTTTTTAGGGGTCTGTTGGGATGCTAGCAAGAATTGGCTTATGGCTGTGTGTGTTCCTTGAATACTGTTGATGTTAATGTAACTGTTCATTTCAGGATAGAGACACGCAGAAGATCCAATGGATCGATCGCTTCATAGAAGAGTTGCGCACCAATGACAAATGGGTGATTCCTGCACTAAAGCAGATCCGAGAGATCTGTAGCCTGTTCGGAGAGGCTCCTCAGAATCTCAGGTAAGGGGATGGACAGGGTCCGAGTTCAACTACGGGCTGGGAGGGAGACATAATTCATAAACTCTGTTGAACATGCTTGTGATTTACAAAGATATGGAAACGGAATGAGTACAAATTGAGGCTTATTCAGAAGGACACGAGGTAACAGACAGAAATGTACACTGGATAGCAGACATGCTTATTTGTAATGTAGAATAAGGAATTTTGTCAGCTCTACCTGCAACATTGTAAATATTCACACCACTTTCATTTTGGTTGTGCTCAGAATGCTATGCTTGGTTATACATTTGCTCTACGCCTTTAAAGCATGGCCTTAATTTTTCACATAGCTGACACTTAGATGTCCCTGGCATTTTAATCACATTTCCAGAGGGGCTGAAGCATGCCAACTCTTTTGTAAACAGGCATTTTCTGTTAACAGTCTGATATTTGACCTTGCCATCCAGTTTGATCTGGTTTTCACTAACGCTTAGACAGTGAGAATTCTTAGACCAAAAATGAGCGAATGTGTACTGTATCTTGCTTCTTGAACGCTGATCTCTCAAAGTAAGCATAGATGTTGAATTAGGTGCTGCTTTTAATAACGTGCAGTTGTACTGACTGAAGTAGCATTGGTAAATGCAGCAAATATGTAGCACACCACATGCCTGTTGTTTTTCAGAAAGAAAATGCCTATTAACATACAAACGAACTTAGTGGGGTAAGTTGACAGCTAATTTGGGGGATATTATGGCAAAAATAAAACTTTGAAATTGTTAAATGTCTAAATTCACTCTTTCTCTCAGATGGTACAACAGATCTGTATTGTTTATTTTCATTCATAAATCTGCTTTAGCAAACCTTTCTCAAGGTAAACCTCAAATTACACCATATTCCCTACACTACTGCACTACCTTTGACCAGAGCCACAAATGACCTCATAGTGCACTACGTTTCACCAGAGCCACAAAGGTCTCTTGTCAATTACTGTACTGTATGGGGAATTGCATGCAAAAGTAGTCCACTACATGGGAAATGGGGTGTAATTTGAGATGCACTCAAAAGCGTCTCTTTCTGCACCAGCTCCTCTTAGCTCCAATCACCGACTGTTTGCAGGGTGACATTTGGGGGGCATTTCTGGGAGCACTGCTTACTCACGTTTCTGAAACACATCGTAGTGATTTTAAGAATGAAATTCATCACCATTTCTCTTTCTGCACACACAGACACACACCCACACACAGATCCTGGGGTACTGTTTAGAATGCTGGATATACCAATACTGCTTTCTTTGCACTACAGGTGCAGAGAAGCAACAGCATTTTGCAGATAAATTATTCGAACTTCATTAGTAGGAGGGGGGTTGATGTAAAAGTTGATGTTGTCGGCCTGTCATAGACATGGTGACTAAGTCTCTGAACTTTTATGTCTTTCTCTCTCCATCCCTCTCTCTCTGCTCTACAGTCAGACCCAGAGGAGTCCTCATGTGTTCTATCGTCATGACCTGATTAACCAGCTGCAACACAACCATGCCCTGGTCACGCTGGTGGCTGAGAACCTCTCTGCCTACATGGAGACCATGAGGCAGTTCTCTAAAGGTACGGAACACCTCACACAGGAGGGGACATTTTCTCATTCATCACCGTTGCCTCATTCTTGACTTTCAGACTTCTTCTGATAGCAGAATATGTGAAATACTATTTCTCTGTTATCTACCCTCTTTTTCTAACCCTGGGGCAATTGGCATGTTAGTTTTCCATTTGAAAAACCTCAGCATTTGGGTAAAATTTTAAGATGCACCTTGAGCCCTCACATAGATGATTGTGTGTGTGTCGTGTAGCCGAGCAGGCGGAGTTTGACCCCCAGACGGTGAGGGTAGGGAGCCGCTACAGCCACGTACAGGAAGTCCAGGAGAGACTCAACTTCCTGAGGTATGACATCACATCCGCGGGGTAGTATCATTAGGCACCAAACAGAAGAAAAGACTGTAACCGGCAGGGACTGAAGCGCTCATTTCTGTTTTCCATTGCAGAGCCCTTTTAAAACGTTTTACATTGCATGACCTAATGAATACGACCCAGCTCGTCTTCATGGATTAGTGAATGGAAGTGAACGGTGAACTGAGCCACTGTAGTCTGATCTTCATGGTTAATGCATGTGTCTGTGTTGTCCCCAGGTTCCTGCTGAAGGACGGACAGTTGTGGCTCTGTGCTCCTCAGGCCAAACAGATCTGGAAGTGCCTAGCTGAGAACGCAGTCTTTCTTTGTGACCGAGAGGCCTGCTTCAAATGGTACGCTGCCATCGTCAATATTATTATCACCTCGAAAGGGTGAATATGGCTCCAACATCTTTCTATTTCCTTTTACTCATTAATAGAGAACAACTCAAATGTTCTCCATTTTCTCAACACGAAAAACACCAAGTCAACTCTGTTTTTCTTACACAGGTACTCCAAGCTGATGGGAGATGAGCCAGACCTGGACCCGGACATCAACAAGGACTTCTTTGAGAACAACGTTCTGCAGCTGGACCCGTCTCTGCTCACGGAGAACGGCATGAAGTGCTTTGAGAGGTTCTTCAAGGCCGTCAACTGCAGGGAGGGCAAGCTGGTGGCCAAACGTAGGGCCTACATGATGGACGACCTGGAACTCATAGGCCTGGACTACCTCTGGAGGGTGAGTTATTTAGCCTACTTATCACTGTTATGAAGCTGTTATAACTGGCAGCTGTTGCTACTTGTAGGGCTGGACCAATATTCACTCTAGTGCAGAATAAATATCAGCCCATGCAGAGAAGCATGAAATTGAACTTCACTAAACTTTCTAGAGTTTTCCCAGTTAGTTAACACTATCAACCTTTCCCTTTACTGTGGGAATTGTGATTGATACAACACAGTATTAGCCACTGTCAATGTAATACCGAAACAAAAACGAACTATGCGTGAGATTGTGTTTTAGGCAGAATACATCAGAATAGGATTCAATAGCATTGAAAGGCACGACTCAGGCCCGTACTCTACACAGACCGGTGCGCTGCAACCAAACAGAGCTGCAGTAGGCCTATATGCAAATATACCATTGCCATATATGGTTATGTGCCATTCACTTTCATCTGGACTGTGTTTACTGCATGAGTGGTTGTGAGTAGATGCGCTTGTTTAGAGATCAAAGCGAGAGCTGTATGTAAACACTTGTGCACATTTGTATATTTGTTCATATCATTTGCTAGATAGTGAGTTGTTAGCCCAGTTATAGATCATTTGTAGTCAGCAATGGGGAAGTGGTTGCTTCCTACAAGAGCACAAAACGTGTGCATTTCTAGCCATCTTTGAAAAGTGTCAGTTAATTATATATATTTTTTGTCTTAACCTCTCTTGTGTAGGGGGCAGTATTTTCACGGCCGGATGAAAAATGTACCCAAATTAAACGGCCTACTACTCGGGCCCAGGAACTAGAATATGCATATTATTAGTATATTTTGATAGAAAACACTGACGTTTCTAAAACTGTTTGAATGATGTCTGTGAGTATAACAGAACTCATATGGCAGGCAAAAACCTGAGAAAAATCCAACCAGGAAGTGGGAAATCTGGTTCTTGTAGTCTTTTTAAGTCATTGCCTATCTAACACACAGTGACTTAGGGTTCATTTTGCACTTCCTAAGGCTTCCACTAGATGTCAACAGTCTTTAGAACCTAGTTTCAGGCTTTTGCAGTGAACAGAGAGCGAACAAGAAGGCCCGGAAGTTGGTGACTCAGAAAATGACATGAGTTTTGTGGCGCGCGTTCACGTGATGAGGTATGTGTTCCAAAACATTTTTCAAGACATTGGAATCGTCCGGTTGGAATATTATTGACCTTTTATGTTAAAAAGGCCCTAAAGATTGATGCTATACAACGTTTGACATGTTTCAACGAACGTAAATATAACTTTTTTTAAACTTTTCGTCGCGTAATCTTGGGCGCGCTTCCTACATTTGGAGTAGCTTACTGAACGCGCAAACAACGAGGTATTTGGACATAAATTATGGACTTTATCAACCAAAACAACATTTATTGTGGACCTGGGATTCCTGGAAGTCCATTCTGATGAAGATCATCAAAGGTAAGTGAATATTTATAATGCTATTTATGATTTTAGATGACTCCAAAATGGCGGGTATCTGTATTGCCTGGTGTATGTTTCTGAGCGCCGTACTCAGATTATTGCAAAGTGTGCTTTCCCCGTGAAGCTTTTTTGAAATCTGTCACAGCGGTTGCATAAAGGAGATGGTTATCTATAATTCTTTGAATAACAGTAATATTTTATCAACGTTTATGATAAAAATTGTAAGTTGTTGTGCTGATTCACCGGAAGTATTGGAGGCATAATATTTTCTGAACATCACGCGCCAATGTTAAATGCTGTTTTTGGATATAAATATGAACTTTATCGAACAAAACATACATGTATTGTCTAACATTGAGTCCTAGGTGTGTCATCTGATGAAGATCGTCAAAGGTTAGTGCTTAATTTTAGCTGAATTTCTGGTATTTGTGACCCCTCTCCTGCTTGGAAAATGGCTGTGTGGTTTTTCTTGTGTTGTACCTGGCCTAACATAATCTAACTTTATGCTTTCGCCGTAAAGCCTTTTTGAAATCGGATAATGTGGTTACATTAAGGAGAAGTGTACCTTTTAAAATGGTGTAAAACAGTCGTATGTTTGAGAACTTTGAATTATGACATTTTGTTGTTTTGAATTTGGTGCTCTGATTTTTCACTGGCTGTTGAATAGTGTGAACCGTGGGTGGGATGCTAGCGTCCCACCTGCCCAAGAGAGGTTAAAGGGGCGGGATTGTATTTCGAGACAGCCTTAAATAAGCTAAGGAGCTAATAGGCACAGGGGTAGCATAATTTGTCTGATTCTCTGTAATAATGGTATGGGAATAATTATGCATTTTATTTTGTCAAGTGGTTTCTTGCATCAAACAACAAAACAACATTTTCAGTCGCCTCCTTGACAAGTGGATAAACAGGTTAATGTCAAGCCCTGCATGTTTGTTTTTTCAAAAGTCTCGTTTAACACCACACATTGGCTGCTACTGTAGGCT
Organism: Salmo trutta; assembly: GCF_901001165.1. Taxonomy (NCBI): domain Eukaryota; kingdom Metazoa; phylum Chordata; class Actinopteri; order Salmoniformes; family Salmonidae; genus Salmo; species Salmo trutta. The sequence goes on from NC_042980.1 coordinate 39,888,862, forward strand.
GAATGGTAGAACAGCTATTTCCATGTTAAAATGTTATGGGATGCATTTTCTCCATTGTTTTTGATGGTAGGCCACTCTGGTAGGCTTACGTTATGATCAAATAGCCACAGTAACCTACCTGACCACTGTTAAAACTGTAACTTAAAGCGGGTACAAGAAGTGCTGAAAAAATTGAGGGAACATTGGGCTGGACTTCCTCCGGAAGGTGGGGTTTATAAAGCCTATTAGCACTGTGGTTATGCAGACAGCTGTAACCATCTTTTTAAACCTTGAACTCCCTATGGACTACATACAATGACTTCAGAAAGTATTCAGACCCCTTGACTTTTTCCACATTTTGTTACGTTACAGCCTTATTTTAAAATTGATTAAATAAATAAAAATCCTCATCAATCTACACACGATACCCCATAATGACAAAGCGAAAACAGGGTTTTAGACATTTTTGCAAATGTATTAAATAAAAAATGTATCTTATTTACTTAAGTATCCAGACCCTTCGCTATGAGAGTCCAAATTGAGCTCAGGTGCATTCTGTTTCCATTGATCATCCTTGACGTTTCTACAACTTGATTGGAGTACACTTTTTGGTAAATTCAACTGATTGGACATGATTTGGAAAAGCACACACCTGTCTATATAAGTTCTCACAGGTCGAAGGATTTGTCTGTAGTTCTTCGAGACAGGATTGTGTTGAGGCACAGATCTGGGGAAGGGTACCAAAACATTTCTGCAGCATTGAATGTCCCCAAGAACACAGTGGCCTCCATCATTCTTAAATGGAAGAAGTTTGGAACCACCAAGACTCTTCATAGAGCTGACCGCCTGGCCAAACTGAACAATCGGGGGGGAAGGGCCTTGGTCTGGGAGGTGACCAAGAACCCGATGGTTACTGACAGAGCTCCAGAGTTCCTCTGTTGAGATGGGAGAACCTTCCAGAAGGACAACCATCTCTGAAGCACTCCACCAATCAGGCCTTTATGGTAGTGGCCAGACAGAAGCCACTCCTCAGTAAAAGGCACATGACAGCCCACTTGGAGTTTGCCAAAAGGCACCTAATGACTGTCAGACAATGAGAAACAAGATTCTCTGGTCTGATGAAACCAGCATGGTGGTGGCAGGATCGAGGGAAAGATGAAACTAGGAAAGTACAGAGAGATCCTTGATAAAAACCTGCTCCAGAGCGCTCAGGACCTCCGACTGGGGCAAATGTTCACCTTCCAACAGGACAACAACCCTAAGTACACAGCCAAGACCACGCAGGAGTGGCTTCGGGCAGTGGTGGAAAAAGTATGCAATTATACTTTTTTTTATTTATTGAGTATTTAAAACATACAATATACTTGCAGTGAAGCCGCTCAATGACTACATCACATTAGTCATCTAACAGACTCCCATCCAGAGCGACACACAGAAGCAACCAGGATCAACGCCGTGCTCAAGGGCACATCAACAGATCTCCCACAAGGTCAAAAACGGGGACCCGAACCAGCGATTCATCAGCCACCGGCCCAAGGAACAAAAGAGAGAAAAGAAAGACAAAGGAAAACAGAACAACAATGCAAAAGACATCAAGGACAACAAAAATCATAACAGCAAGGCCAACTGAATATGTTTGAGTGCATGTACGGCACTATTTACGTGTGTGTATGTGTGCATGTGTACAAATACCTGCACGGCATCAGCCTCAGACAAATCGGCATTAGCTGTAACAACACTGCCCTTCAGTGTCATTCAAACTTAATTTTTACGTTATATTTTTACTTTATCTTTGAACGTCATTCTATCCCCCGCCCAGCAACTCCACTCCCACTTGTCTCCAATTCCACATCCCCAACCCTCAGCCTCCCTCAGCAAATATCATACTTGAGTAAAAGTAATGATACTTTAATAGAAAATTAAGTCACCCAGTAAAATACTACTTGAGTTAAAAGTATTTGGTTTAAAATATACTTCAGTATCAAATGTACATGTAATTGCTAAAATATACTAAAGTATCAAAAGTAAAAGTATAAATCATTTCAAATTCCTTATATTAAGCAAACCGGAGGGCACCATTTTCTTGTTTTGTGTTTATTTATGGAGAGTCAGGGGTACACTCCAACACTCGGAAAACGTACAAACAAAGTATTTGTGTTTAGTGAGTCCGCCAGATCATTGGCAGTAAGGATGACCAGGGATGTTTTTTTTTTTTATATTGGACCATTTTCCTGTCCTGCTAAGCATTCTAAATGTAACGAGTACTTTTCGGTGTCAGAGAAAATGTATTGAGTAAAAAGTACATTATTTTCTTTAAGAATGTAGTGAAGTAAAAGTTGTCAAAGTACAGATACCCTAAAAAAATACGTAGTACATGAAAGTATTTTTACTTAAGTACTTTACACCACTAAACTTCGGGACTCTGAATGTCCTTGAGTGGCCCAGCCAGAGCCCGGACTTGAACCTGATCGAACATCTCTAGAGAGACCTGAAAATAGCTGTGTAGCGATGCTCCCCATCCAACCTGACAGAGCTTGAGAGGATCTGCAGAGAAGAATGGGAGAAACTCCACAAATACAGGTGTGCCAAGCTTTTCGTGTCATACCCAAGAAGACTCAAGGCTGTAAACGCTGCTTCAAAATGGTACTGAGTAAAGGGTCTGAATACTTATGTAAAAGTGATGTTTCTGTTTTTTATTTAATCATTTAGCAAACATTTCTAAAAATCTGTTTTTGCTTTGTTATTGTGTTGAAGGAAAAAATCAATTTTAGAATAAGGGGTCTGACTAATTTCCGACCGCACTGTATGTTCTACCTACACACGTCGCCTTTTCTGGCCCGTTGTGTATCTAGATGTTTATTTTTGGGAGGCCTCTGTGTCTGAAACAAACGGTGAAATGACTGACGGCATGTCTACCCTACTGTATATGCGTTAATGAACTGCTCAAGCATTTTACTCTGCTGCTTTCTTGATCATGTTGTCTTCTGTCTCACCAAGCCAAAATTCAAAATGCACAACTTCAAAGAAGACCATACCCTCTGAATGCTGCTATTTGAGGTGATGCTCATTAGTCATTTCCGTGCATCTATAAACCTCTGGGTTCTGTGGGATTGTTTCAGGAGCAACTGGAACTGATAGACTTAGTGAGTATGGATGAATGGGAGAGGGTGGGTGGCTGACCCAGTTAGTTAGCAGCCTAGCTGTTTGTGACCTACATGGCCTGTAATCCCTCTGTTTTAAATGCAGTCCTTACATCACAGAGGAACAGACAAGTCTTCTGGATGCTGCTAAACCGAACATCAGCTTCTGTGGTGCTGAGGAGGGAGGGCTGTTTAAATGTTGTGGAGTCTGTCAGTCCAATGGCTTCCGATGATGTTGTGTAGTCTGTTATGGCTTTAACGGTACATGTATTTGTACAGAACAGCTCAGTACGGAGACCTCGGTTCGCTCCGCACTGTGAACCCGGATGAGTACATAAAACACTATGCCTATAGGCTATGCTGCATTGTATGCCATTTCCAAGTGAGTAAATCTGAGCTGAAAAAAAACCATTTTTGCCTATTCTGCTAAAATTACAGCCCATGTGCCCGATGTAATCAAAATTCAAATCTTAACTAGAAGATTTCAAACTATCCTTTTCACTATCTTTTAGGAACATTTTGGCTTCACAGTCGATTAAAACGGCGATGGACAGATAAAATGTTAATATTATGTTCCCCACTGCTCAACGAGAATAGCCTATGCAAAGTGGTGCGTGTAGCTTGTCGTCCAATCACAAGTCATCAAAGCGCCACTACAGTCAGAGCATCCGTGTCTGATAAAGCAAGTTAGGAGATTATCTAATCAATGAAAAATGGAATTAAAATGATGGAATTAAAAATTAAATGAGAAATATATGCTACAACAAACAAGAGCCAGGTAGGCTGCTATTTCTAATCAGAATGGAGGTGTTCATTGTAACTAGGAAAGGAAGAACGCCCATGCAGACTCAATTAGCAGCTAATTTAGCTAGCTCTCTTAGCCAACTAGCTTCTCTCGGTTTGATGCCGTCAAGACAGGTTTCTAGGTAATCATATGTGATGATTAATAGCCTGGCAATGATAAGCTAGAAGTTAGTCTACTAGCGCAAGTTGGCTCGGTTGGGTGCTTCCTCCCTTGCTCCTGTTTCACTCGCTCACAGCACACACCGCAAGGCCCCTCCTCTGCCTGCTCTCCCTCAAGCTGCATCCGCTCTAGTTAAAAAAGTAGTTTACAAGTTGACTTTTCGTCTGCTTTCCTCACTCGGATCCGACCACGTCTATACGGAACTGGTCTCTATATTGAAAAATGTATGATGCATATTTGTCGGGTTGGGAAAGCCCCAGGTCCATCTCGGAACGGGTCCTTGAGGCCCAACATAACAATCCCTGTCACAACAGACAATAATGCCAGGAACATTGTGAATTAGGGTGCTTTTTAATTTAACGTATTTGGCCCATAAATAAACATTAACAACAGTAACTGTTGGAATTTCATTTTTCCGCTGTACTGTGACCCAAAAACCGCAATATGTACCAAACCGTGGGTTTGGTCGAACTGTTACACCATTAGTCAGTCCAATGGCTTCTGATGACGATGTTGTATAGGCTGTCAGTCAGTCCAATGGCTTCTGATGATGATGTTGTATAGGCTGTCAGTCAGTCCAATGGCTTCTGATGATGATGTTGTATAGGCTGTCAGTCAGTCCAATGGCTTCTGATGATGATGTTGTATAGGCTGTCAGTCAGTCCAATGGCTTCTGATGATGATGTTGTATAGGCTGTCAGTCAGTCCAATGGCTTCTGATGATGATGTTGTATAGGCTGTCAGTCAGTCCAATGGCTTCTGATGATGATGTTGTATAGGCTGTCAGTCAGTCCAATGGCATCTGATGATGTTGTATAGGCTGTCAGTCAGTCCAATGGCTTCTGATGATGATGTTGTATAGGCTGTCAGTCAGTCCAATGGCTTCTGATGATGATGTTGTATAGGCTGTCAGTCAGTCCAATGGCTTCTGATGATGATGTTGTATAGGCTGTCAGTCAGTCCAATGGCTTCTGATGATGATGTTGTATAGGCTGTCAGTCAGTCCAATGGCTTCTGATGATGATGTTGTATAGGCTGTCAGTCAGTCCAATAGCTTCTGATGATGATGAAACATGTTGGTTTGAAGTGTTCTCCTAACCTTGTTATTCACGCTCTGGGCATATTAGATGATTCACAGGTTCATTTGTTTTAGATGTGGGATTTCTAAACCTTGTTCTCACGTGCTATGCATAGCTGATTCAGGAGTTGTGTTATTGTATATTTGGGTATTCAGCCTTTTTGCACAGTAGGGGCCTAGGCTACATTTGAGCTCATAGGATTTTCTCATATGCAATGTTTGGTTGTGAATAATTTATTTTATTACATCCTAAGCTCATTTTACAGCGCTGATGTTGATTTGGCTGGTAAGCCTTGCTGTGGTACACATTTAGCGCATACACACACACACACACACACACACACACACACAGTATTTGAGGCTGGGTTAATGTACTGATGTTAGTGTGTGAAATCAGCTCAGGGTCAGCGGTAGTGACTGGTGATGATTCTGTGGGCTGCTGCTGAGTGCCTATTAATGGTTCCCTCCTCTAGTCTGGATGAGTCATAACACACACACACTTTTCAGTATTGTCTCCAGGGCTGTGTGATGGAGAGAGAGAGAAAGCCGGAGGCGTCCATTGATTCCATCTGAAATTTCCTCTTGCCAGGTCGTAATTCAAGGGAGCGACGACATCGCCAGTCGAGCCATAGACCTGCTGAAAGAGATCTACACCAACCTTGGACCAAAACTACAAGTCAATCAGGTAACCTGGGTGTCCGCTGTCCCGGTAACAATAACAGCTCAATCTGCTGTTAGGTCATCCTAAATCATCTAGCCATTTTGAGACAACCACTTACATATAAACACAGTCATGAATAGAATAGTGATTGTATTGCTGATCAATGATAGTTAATGATAATTTAGACCGGGACAGTCAGTGTGATACAGCGCTACAGCAACTGTTTTCCATTCCCTACCTCTGGGATCCCTGTTGCACATATTGTTTTTATGGCTGTTAACGTGGTTAACTGCCGAAAAATATATTTCACCAGTCATGCTTATCGATCTATAGGTTAATTTGCATAATTTAGTGGAATTAAATTGGATTATGTATTTTCTTTAGTCGTCATGTATCTTATCACAGGCTCGCAGCATACAGAGCCTAGTTTGAGAAGCGTAATGGTCTATCACCTGTCAGACAGCACGAGAGCATCTCCTCAAAATGCTGGTACTGGAGGGATGTGCTTTTTTTAAAAGCCCAGTTGTTGCACAACAAATAACAATTTGCGTGTTTTAACGGCCACAATTAAAATGAGCTACTATTTTTATTTCTCAATCTCAACTCCATAATTAAAGCACTCCTCCCATTCTCCATTTGAGTGCATAGGCTATAGTCAGCGGTAGGCCGGCTATAGTCAGCGGTAGGCCGGCTATAGTCAGCGGTAGGCCGGCTATAGTCAGCGGTAGGCCGGCTATAGTCAGCGGTAGGCCGGCTATAGTCAGCGGTAGGCCGGCTATAGTCAGCGGTAGGCCGGCTATAGTCAGCGGTAGGCCGGCTATAGTCAGCGGTAGGCCGGCTATAGTCAGCGGTAGGCCGGCTATAGTCAGCGGTAGGCCGGCTATAGTCAGCGGTAGGCCGGCTATAGTCAGCGGTAGGCCGGCTATCAGGGCGTCATCCACCACTTTACAATGTGAGCTTGAGGCAATATAACTGTTTGAAACCTGAAGGATTTACTTCACTTCAAAGAATGAGTCATGTCTTACCTTGCTTCAAAGTAGCCTAGCCAAAATTCTGCCCTAGAATTGTTGAGGCATTCTTTTAGAAAATACTTCCTTGTGCCATTAACCAGCATTTCTCTCCTGTTTTATTGGTTTTCATATCAACTTCCTTTAGTTGTCCAGAAGCCAAAGGCACAATCCTAGTCATATTAGTAACCCATCCTAGTTGTTGCTATTAGATTCCCCCTCTTTCTATGTTTCTAACTGAGATTTTCATCTCAGTCACATATGGAACCGTTCGCATTAGGTGTGCTGTTTAGAACAGTGTTTTCATCTCAGTCACATATGGAACCGTTCGCATTAGGTGTGCTGTTTAGAACAGTATTTTCCCAGAAATTGTATTTTGGCAAATTACGTTTTATTGGCTGCTTCATTAAAGCAGTTTGATGTTCAATAACAGGCTATAGCCTTTTGACTGGAAGACGGTAGGCTTACTATTGTTGCATGTTTTCATTAAGCTCAATGAACAATGTCTGTTTCTTGAATGCATGCATAGTATTTTCTGTTGGTCATGTCATTTTACTGTTAGGAAAAAATATAACAGTTTGTTGTCCGGTTAATGAGGGTTGGTTAGTCGGAAGCAGAATTGACCAAAATGTTCATCCCTAATTGGTACTATTTCCAGTACTAGCACCTGATTCCTGACGGATGGATTGGAACACACTGCACTTAGTTCCATACAAACACTGTCAACCATTAAACATGACTCTCCCTCTCCTGAACTCACTACTCTGACTGTCCTTCCCCCTTGCCGTCCTCCCCCTCATCTCCCCCAATGCAGGTAGAGATCCACGAGGATTTCATCCAGTCATGTTTCGACCGCCTGAAGGCGTCGTACGATACGCTGTGTGTCCTGGAAGGGGACAAGGACAGCATCAACTGTGCCCGGCAGGAGGCCATCCGCATGGTCCGTGTGCTCACTGTGCTCAAGGAGTACATCAACGAGTGTGACAGTGACTACCACGAGGAGAGGACCATACTGCCCATGTCCAGGTAGGACGGACAGACTCATCCACACAGAAGCACTGATATTGAGCCTTTTGTCCTGATAAATGTTTTCTCATTTTGTCTTGACCCCTATCTCTCCATATGTCTGTCCTCTCTGCTCTCTCTCATTTTCATACATTTAGATAATTACTGAGACTTGGTTCAAAAAAGTCTGTGCCAGACTCGTATGTGTCTCTGAATGGATATGATGTTTATTGGTCTGACAGAGGTGGGGGTGTCGCCATATTCATAAAGAACAACTTGAATGTTGCTGTCTTTATTACCAGCTCTATGCCCAATACATTTGAGTGTCTTGTCCTAGATATGCCAAACTAACGTTAGTGGGAGTTTATCGCCCTCCCAATTGCCCTTAGCAAATTGTCACACTTGCTGTCTTACTATGCTAAATCTGTATTAATATTGGGTGATGTTAACCTGGATTGGTTGATTCCATTATCAGATAGACTGGAGGATATTTATACTGAGCTAAATTGAACTCCACTGATAACTAAACCATACCACCCCAACTTAAAACACCCTGAAAAATCTACTCTCTTGGATATCATTTTGACAAACGCCCCTCATAAGTATACAGCCAATGGAATCTTTGCTAACGAGCTCAGTGACTGTTGTCCCATTGCATGTATTAGAGATACTACGCTACTTAAATTGTGTCTACGCATTATTACAAAGATACATTTTAGAATTTTCAATGAGTAACATTTCCTGTATGACCTGGGGTTATGTCCTCTATCTCTGATTCAAATCAGGCCCTTAAATGTTATACCTCTCTGTTTAACTCTGTTGTACATAAGAATGCCCCATATAAAGATTAAAGAGTAAAGGACAGATCTAACCCATGGTTCACACATTAATTGTCTGATAGATTTCATGAAAGAAACTTAGCTTGGGCTAAGGTTAGATTGACTGATTCTACCTCTGATTGGCAGTCCTTCAGACATTTGAGAAGTAGATATCTTACTCTGGTTAGAAAAGCAGTCAACATACTTCTTGAATTGTGTATCTTAGAGTGGTGGAAATCCAGCTAAATTCTGGAAAGTGGTCAAATCTTTTGAAAGAAACAACTCCCTCATTTCCCTAGCAGGTTATGACAGCCTCTGGTACCATAACAGATACAAATGACATTGGTTGTGCTTTTAATAACCATTTTGCCTCAGCTGGCCATCTATTTGAAAGAACGGTTTCTGAAAATACCTTCACTGCTCTCTTTTTGTCCTTTATTCACCTATAAACAGATACCAGATAATCATGCTCTTCCAGACATACTCTTTTCTTCCTCATTTGAACCATTTATGTCAATGAATGTAGTGCCTTGCAGAATAAAAAATAAATAATAATCCACAGGAGCTGATTCGCTTGATCCCTTTCTACTGCAGCTTTCTGCCCGGCTCATTGTACAATCTTTGACCCACATTTTTTATTTAACAATTGCTTCTGGTGCTATCCCTAAGACCTGGAAGGCGGTGCATGTCTTCCCCCTTTACAGAAGTGGAGAACCTTCTGACCTAGATAACTACTGGCCAATTTCTAAACAATCTACTATTAGAACCACTGGCAAACTCTCAGCTAAGAACCTTTTTCACTTCAAATTATATTCTTAATGTGCACCAGTCTGGTTTTAGACCTGAACATAGCACTGTTTCAGCAGCTCTGCTTGTCTTAAGTTATATATTAAATTGTTTAGATCATAGGAATCACTGTGCTGCCATATTTGTAGACGTTTCTAAGGCCTTTGATACTGTCGACCATCCCCTACTCATTCAAAGATTGTCTGAAATTGGCCACGACCAGGTGTCTTGCAGGTAGTTTTGGAACTACATGTCAGACAGGAAACTGTGTGCTTTCTGATGGTGTCAAGTTACCTCAATATTACTAAAGGTGTCCCGCAGGTGTCAATTTTGGGACCTGTCCTTTTTACTTTTTATATAAATAATATTGGTCTATCTGCAAAAACCTGTAACATTCATCTGTATGTATGCTGATGACCCTGTTATTTACGCTATTGTCCCCTATGTTGTAGCTGCAATCTGATTTTGTTGCCTTACAAAAAGTCCTTGTTGATTTTAAAATTAGTACTTCATGTGGGGAAAAACAACTAAATGTATGCTGTTTTCTAACTCTCATAGAAATATATTTCAGATGGGTTACACATTTATGCATTGGATGGGTGTTTCAGCAAGCACGTTCCCACCTATAAATATCTGTGCATTTGAATTGACAATAATTTGCCGTTTAAAAAAACATAATGATGGGCAAGTTAAGAAGCTGACATTTAAAGTACGCTTAAAATTTTTTTTTGAAATAGATCATGCCTCTCCCTAAACAGCAGGAAGCAGATTGTACAGTCAACTTTCCTGCCAGTTCATGACTATGGTGACACCTTTTATCATAGTGCACTTCGCTTTATCACAGTTTACAGTTTTAGAACGCATCACTGCATCCTGTATCAAAAGGATGACTGGTCCTCATTAAAGTCCTGTAGATGACTTCATTACTCCCTTTTTGTTTACAAAGAGCTACTACACAAGCTTCCTACCTACCTCACTTCACTGTTAAAATAAATAAAAATTAGACCCCAAACCCGTTCACAGGGATGGTTAACTCTCCAAGTTCCACTAGTGCGTACCGTTCTAGGTAAATCCGCTTTCAGTTTTAGTGCTGTCCCCACTTTTGGAATAGCTTACAAACTTCCTACATCTTGACACCCTGGTGCCTCTAGGGAAGTTTAGAACTTTAATGTTAGATGAATTGAATGTGAATTGTCACTGTTTGGATTGAATAATTGTATTTGTGGTGTTTGAAGCTGTCATGTTGATTTTGTCATTTGTGTTTTATTTATACTGATTATTTTGAATTTGTTGTATTGTTGTCCTTCGGGCACCTTTTTATAAATGAGACCCTGGTCTCAATGGGTTCCCCTGAATAAATAAAAGTTAAACAAAAATCTCCTCTCTCTTCTCTCAGGGCGTTTCGGGGGAAGCACATCACGTTGATCGTGCGTTTCCCTAACCAGGGCCGTCAGGTGGATGACCTAGACATCTGGTCTCACACCAACGACACCATTGGCTCAGTGCGCCGCGGTATCCTCACACGCATCAAGGCCAACGCCACGCACACCAAGATAGAGCTCTTCATTGGCGGGGAGGTCGTCGACCCAGCCGACGACAGGAAGCTGATTGGCCAGCTCAACCTGAAAGACAAAACGGTGAGCGCAATGAGCCATGTTTTGACGAGTGACAAGTGCATTGTTTTTTTTTCTTTGGTCTTTACAGCTTGTTTATGTTAGTTTGGGTCATTTTTTTTCTTTGACTATTTATACGGAATGGTTTGTCTGACATCTTATATTCTCCCGTGTGTGTGTGTGTGTGTAGTTGATCACAGCCAAGCTGACCCAGGTGAGTGCCAACATGCCCTCCAGCCCAGACAGCTCCTCGGACTCTTCCACTGGCTCACCGGGTAACCATGGCAACCACTTCAGCGAAGGACCCAACCCCGAGGTGGAGAGCTGCCTCCCTGGAGTGGTGAGTGACTTTTAAACATACTCACAGCTGCGTGCGTTGTTATCTTGTCAGTCACCGTTAGTTGGGAAGGGTGCCTAGCTCTCTTGGTTTGTCTCAAAAAAGATGCATGTCTGGCCTATCGATGCACGATGCAGATGAGTAACCCCTTGTCTCGTCTCTCTGGTCTCGCTCTGTCTTCAGATCATGTCTCTCCACCTGCGCTACGTCTCCTTCCTGTGGCAGGTAGCAGACCTGGGCTGTAGCCCCAACATGCCTCTGCTACGAGACGGAGCCAGAGTACTCATGAAGCTGATGCCTCCAGGTACAGTACTCTCTGTGGTACATGTGGGCCGTGCCCTTATTCTCCACCCTTCTCCCCAAATGTGCACTTACAAACTCCCCGTCATGGATAAAATAAAAAAAAATTTACGTTATAGAGAGTTTTCCAACATTGTTAAATCTACAATGGGAAGTGTGCAAGTGCACATTTCAGGAGAAGGTTGGTGAATTGGGATGTAGCCGTAGATAGGTTTCTCTCATGACAATGCTATATTTTTCTCAAAGATATTTACCAAGCCAGCACGGGTGGATAAATGTGAGATGTGTATATGACCGATATACAGATAACTACTAAAAAATAAAGGAAACATCAGGGGCCACCATGAGCCACCAGAACAGCTTCAATGCGCCTTGGCATAGATTGTGTCTGGAACTCTATTGGATGGATGCGACACCATTCTTCCACAAGAAATACCATCATTTGGTGTTTTGTTGATGGTTGTGGGAAACACACTCAGGCGCCGCTCCAGAATCTCCCATAAGTGTTCAATTGGGTTGAGATCTAGTGACTGAGACACACTTTAAACCCACTATGATCCTTTGAGACTCCTCTTTCAAAGTCACTGTGATCTCTTCTAGTCTTGGTAGCCAAAATGTCTCACTCACCGGAAAGTTTATTAGGTACACACATCTAGTACCGGTTCGAACCCCCCTTTTTCTCCAGAGCAGCCTGAATTCTTCTGAAAGGTTTCACAGGCATGTTGGTCCAATTGCTGCAGATTGGATGGTGGTATATTCATGCTGTGACCAGCCCGTTCCATCTCATCCCATAGATGGTCTATTGGGTTGAGGTCTGGGGACTGACCAGGACACTCAAGTAAACTGAACTCACTGTCATGTTCCAGGCGATGTTTTTCCACTCCTCATTTGTCCAGTGTCGGTGATCGTGGGCCCACTGGAGCCGCTTCTTCTTGTTTTTAGCTGATAGGAGTGGAACCCACTGTGGTCGTCTGCTGCAGTAGCCCATCCGTGACACAGACCGTCATGTTGTGTGTTCTGAGACGCCGTTTTTCACAACGCTGTTGTACTGAGCCGTTATTTGTCTGTTTGTGGTTCGCCTATTAGCTTGCAAGATTCTTGCCATTCTCCTTCGACCCCCCCCATCAATGAGCTGTTTTTGCCCACAGGACTGCTGTTGACTGAATGTTTTTTGTTTGTTGCACCATTCTCTGTAAACCCTAGACACTGTTGTGGGTGAAATGCCCAGGAGGGCAGCCGTTTCGGAGATACTGGATCCGGCGCGTCTGGCACCGACAATCATACCACGCTCAAAGTCGCTTAGGTCACTCGTTTTGCCCATGCTAACGTTCAATCGACATGTAACTGAATGCCTCGAAGCCGGTCTGCCTGCTTTATATAGCTAGCCATGGCTACGGTACTCACTGTCTGTAGGAGCGATCCATATTCCTAAACGGGGTGGTGTACCTAATAAACTGATGTACGGTATAGAACCTGTTGATTATGTAGATGACAGTACAGTATAGAACATGTTGATTGTGTTTGTGTAGATAACAGTACCGTGGAGAGCCTGCGGGGTGTATGTCTGGACCATGCCAAGCTGGGAGAGAACGGCCTCAGCCCAACACTGGACTCACGCTTCTTTGGCCCCTCGCCATCACAGGTCCTCTACCTCATAGAGGTGGGTTTCATCCTGTGTGTGTGTGTGTGTGTAGTCGCTGCCGATTTGACTGTCACATCATTACCATAGCAGGTGGTCTACACTTTGCTCTCTGTTGACCAGTTCCACTGTGCATGTATATCTCTCTTCCCATCCCCTCCTCAGGTGGTGTATGCCCTGCTCATGCCAGCCAGCTCCACATTGGGTGAGGACGCCAGCGACTTCCAGTACAACTTCCTGAAGAGTGGCGGGCTACCGCTGGTACTGAGCATGCTCACGCGGAACAACTTCCTCCCGTCGGCCGACATGGAGACGCGGCGTGGGGCGTACCTCAACGCTCTTAAGATCGGCAAACTGCTGCTCACTGCTGTTGGGTTCGGACACGTCAAAGCTGTGGCCGAGGCCTGCCAGCCTAACGCTGAAGGGACCACACCCGTCTCACCGGTTAGTTAGTTAGTTAGTTAGTTAGTTATACGCACACACACATACAAACACATGCGTGTGAATTAGGATTGTGACAACCATGTTGATGTTAACATCCTCTATCCCCTTCTTCAGATCAACCAGGCCACTCACGACCAGGCTTTGGTCCTCCAGAGTGCTCTGCAGAACCTCCCCAACCCTGCCTCAGAGTGCATGCTCCGCAATGTAGCTATACGCCTGGCCCAACAGATCTCTGACGAGGTGAGAGGGGGAAGGGAGGGAGAGACTGAAGAGAAAGTGAAATAAGGAATAGAAAGAGGAGAGACATTATGTTGCTATGTTATTGACTGTAATATCTCCTCTAATTTAAGTCTTTCCCCATCTCTCCCAGAATTTCTTCCAGGCGTCGAAGTACATCCCTGAGATCTGTGTGATCCGGGCGGTGCAGAAGATAGCATGGGCTTCAGGCTGTGGCACCGTACAGCTGGTCTTCAGCTCCAACGAAGAGATCAGCAAGATCTATGAGAAGGTACCTACTTGTGCGGCTGCTTTATCGTTCCACCAGTCCATTGATTGATTTTGTCTGCTTTTATTTTAGTCTCAGCCTGAGGAGATTGGAGTGTGCAGATACATTGTTGTGGGGTGTTGCATGTTTATTTGTGTTGACACAAGTGTTTGTTGTCAGTGTATCTTCTTCCTTGATACAAGGTTGGTGTTTTTTGTTTGGCCTGTACAGTCACAGGTCTGTTTGGTTGTGTTTGGCCTGTACAGTCACATATGTTTGGTTGTGTTTGGCCTGTACAGTCACAGGTCTGTTTGGTTGTGTTTGGCCTGTACAGTCACAGGTCTGTTTGGTTGTGTTTGGCCTGTACAGTCACAGGTCTGTTTGGTTGTGTTTGGCCTGTACAGTCACAGGTCTGATTGGTTGTGTTTGGCCTGTACAGTCACAGGTCTGTTTGGCCTGTACAGTCACAGGTCTGTTTGGCCTGTACAGTCACAGGTCTGTTTGGCCTGTACAGTCACAGGTCTGTTTGGCCTGTACAGTCACAGGTCTGTTTGGTTGTGTTTGGCCTGTACAGTCACAGTTGAGTGTTTTGTCTTTTCGTACTACTGGGATTGTGTGTGTGTGTGTGTGTGTGTGTGTGTGCGCTCGTTTTGGTGCTTACTGAACTGACTAATATGTTGATTATGTGCACTGTGCACCTGCTGCCTACTTCCTGAAATACAGAGAAGAGGTTTGTGTGTTGTAAACTCCCAGCGGTGTGTGTGTGTGTGTGTGTGTGTGTGTGTGTATTCTCCCCCTCTACAGACGAACGTGGTTAAGGAGCCGGACGGGGAGGATGAGCAGGTGTGCTGTGAGGCCCTGGAGGTCATGACCCTGTGTTTCGCCCTGCTGCCCACCGCTCTGGACACACTCAGTAAGGAGAAGGCCTGGCAGACCTTCATCATAGACCTGCTACTGCACTGCCACAGCAAGTATGTAACTGTTTTGTGTAGTGGACGAGCATGTGGGGCTATCTGTGTCTATGGTAATAATGGTCCTCTCTGATCTGTCCTCAGGTCAGTTTGTAGATTGATGGATTAGTTTGTCTGTTGTTTAATTGTCTTCTCTGATCTATTTCCAGGTCAGTTCGTCAGATGGCCCAGGAGCAGTTCTTCCTTATGGCCACCAGGTGCTGCATGGGCCACCGACCCCTCCTCTTCTTCATCACCCTCCTCTTCACTGTGCTGGGGGTACGTAGCAGCGCTACACTGTGCTGGGGGTACGTAGCAGCGCTTCACTGTGCTGGGGGGACGTAGCAGCGCTTCACTGTGCTGGGGGGACGTAGCAGCGCTACACTGTGCTGGGGGTACGTAGCAGCACTTCACTGTGCTGGGGGTATGTAGCAGCGCTTCACTGTGCTGGGGGGACGTAGCAGCGCTACACTGTGCTGGGGGTACGTAGCAGCTCTTCACTGTGCTGGGGGTACGTAGCAGCTCTTCACTGTGCTGGGGGTACGTAGCAGCTCTTCACTGTGCTGGGGGTACGTAGCAGCACTTCACTGTGCTGGGGGTACGTAGCAGCGCCTCTCACATGAGTGCTTTGAAATGTTCATTATGATCACTGCAATTATGGCCCTGTTAAAATAGATTGAATGTACCCTTACTGCCTTAATTCGTTGAAGTAATTCCCTAATAAGAAGAAGAAAAGCTTCTATCATAGCTTTCACCTATCAGCAATGTCAGTGCAGTGATACTTCAAATGAAGGGGAGGATGGAAGTATAAAGGAGAAGGTGTTTAGAAAGCTGTTAATTGGTTTTCCTGGCTTTTCAACAGGTCTTTGAAGCGCAATGGAAGGCAATTAACTTCTCTGATAGAAAACGGTCTATGTGGCATCGATATTAGTCAAACATTTATTCTAGTGTAAATTTACTACAAGGTTTAAATAGGATTATTTCGGTCCTAAAGTCAGTCTCGTCCAAAACTAAATTTTGTAAGTGAGTTTGTCATGACTTGCTTGAGGGTTGGGTTTTGATTTTGTCAATACTCACTTGCCCACTAACACGACACACAGACAGTGAGACAGACCTGCCCAGCAGATCTGACTTTGTTTACATAAGACGTTTCACCTTTTTTTTTTTGTTAAATACTGCACCAAACACCTTAGCTAGATGTAATATTGTGTAACTCAAACCTCCTTGGCAAAAACGTCAATATTTAATTTGATTTCTTGAGTTAGATTCATTTTGAGGAAGTAATACCAGCTTTATTCAAATTTTAATATGGTAATGTTTTCAGTGTAGACTTAAATGACCAAAAATATCAAGTATGTAGAAAAGATAGGTCTATTATCTTTTTTTATACGGTCATCTTTTTCGAGCGAACAATCATAGCTAGACAATTCTAAAGTCAAAATATCTCAATGCATAATTTTCCCTCATTAAAATGCAAATCAATTTATAACATTTTTGACATGCGTTTTTCTGGACTTTTTTGTTATTCTGTCTCTCACTCTTCAAATAAACCTACCATTAAAATTATAGATTGATCATTTCTTTGTCAGTGGGCAAACGTACAAAATCAGCAGGGGATCAAATACTTTTTTCCCCTCACTGTACATGCGCAGCACGTGAGTTTCAATTTTGGGGAAGATAATTTTCACCATAAAAATGCACCTTTAATAATAATAATAATAATAATAAAAAGCATTTCATGGATAATTGCATTTGCGGTCATTTTTGAGAATGGTGTTTTCCCGCTAATGGAACGTTTGTGCTTATAGCCTACTGCCGTGTGGGCATTGCTCGGTTTATAATGTGAAGAAATAAACTATTAGGCTATCAACATTTTAAACTAAACGTTCTGATCTGTTGCATCAGCCACATTGCTTAAAGTTTTTTCTGATGCGAGTGGTTGTATTCATTTGGTTGTATTCATTTGGGATGTTTGGAATATTTTGTGCACAGAATAGAATAGGTCAACTCTGTGGGGGATAGTAGATTGGCAGTCTAGTGCTTTTGCTGTTCTTTAGGCCTACTCATCTTGTTGGCTGACGAAAAGTAAAGGTGGACAGTTCAATATGCACCTCGGAATTGGATAAGGACGCGTGCAGTTGCGTCCCCGACGTGTCGGTCTTCACTTGTAGCCTCTGAGAAAGACTAGATGACCTAAAAAGGGGATGCCGCTGGGAAATTTGAGGTATTATCAAGTGCTTGTCAGTTTGTTAATGAGACTACATTTTCTTAATATCATGTTGTTTTAGACCTGTCCAATACAAATAATGGATTTGTTGTGACGGCATAGGCTATATTACATGGATTTATTAGACTGTTTAAAATGTAGATGTTCCTAAGGTCTGCATCAGGGGCTTGTAGGCTATGCGTGGAAGCCAAGAGATGCTAAATGTGTTTGTTAATTAACGTTAAATTAGCGTGAGACTGGAAGTTATTTGCTTGACAATCACTGGCTGACAAAATTTCAGGACCACCACAGCTCTAGCTACACCCCCACCACGCCTCAACCTGCAAGTTAATACATGTGTAAAGCACAGCACTAATTAGGGTGTCCGCCCACTCTGCCCAGAGTGGTCGAAAACGCGCTTTGGGGATGACGCTTTCACTTATGTTATAAAATACAATTTACCAAGGCACACATGATTCTTGGTGTTCTGAATCGTTCAGTGGGATCATTCTCTTAACAAATCGTTAACCTAACCTAATACATCCGTTAAGCACTGAGCTCTGTTGACAGAGGTGCCGCTTTCTTGTTTAAACTTTGGAGGATTCTGCATTTTGTGGTCGTTGTATTCCAATTTTTTATCCCCATGGGTTGCAAATAGCAAAAATTTGCAAAAGACAAGCTGAATTAAATGTAAAAAGTTTGCGGTACGCTCAGTGTTCCGTTGAAATTTCACTGAGATGATAAGCTTGTTTTTGTAAGAAGTCCTGTTATTTTTTTCAAACTTCGCATTAATATGAACAGTGTATACTAAAATATGAAAATACTACATGTAATGTCTCAATGATATCGATCTTACCTCTATTTGTTGTTTTATGTCCTCCGGATTTAAGAAAGATGACGAGTTGAATAGTAATAAGCCTGTTAGGTAGCCTTAATTCTCTCACAGCATCCAGCATCGCTGACACCATGATATTTTCTAGGTTTTTAACCACCTTTTTTCTCTGGCTTCCATTGATTTTAGTCGCCCTAATTTAGACCTTCCTACAAGGGTAAAAACTCCAATAACTTTTGAACGTATTGTGATAGCGACATGAGGTTTGGACCATTTGGTTTTCCTAAAGGGACTATCTACACAATTAACATTATTTTACCCATTGGTTAAAATATGGTGTTTTTGATTGGACACCCTATACTAATGTTAATGGACTTGTCTTCCAGAGCACAGCTAAAGAGCGGGCTAAGCATGCTGGGGACTACTTCACCCTGCTCAGGCACCTCCTGAACTACGCCTACAACAGCAACATCAACCTGCCCAACGCAGAGGTGCTGCTCAACAACGAGATTGACTGGCTCAAGAAGATCAGGGTACGACTACGTTGTTCAACCCCTGACGTTGTGTAATAGTGAATAACCGCCCAAAGCTTTGTGTAGAGGTTAATGGCCGAGATTCTAGGCCTCGGTCAGAGCTTGGCTGTATTCATTAGGGCACACAGCAGAATGTTTATCAACGGAAAACAAAAGCAAGCGGTTGTTATACGACAAGTCCATGTAGTCCCTCTGTTTGCTTCTGATTGGTGCTTAATGAATAAGACCCTGGTTGTGACGTCTCAACGTGTGTCTCTGCATGCGTGTGTCCCAGGATGAGGTGAAGAGGACAGGGGAGACAGGCGTTGAGGAGACCATCCTGGAGGGACACATCGGAGTTACCAAGGAGCTGCTGGCCTTCCAGACACCAGAGAAGAAGTACTACATCGGCTGTGAGAATGGAGGGGCCAACCTCATCAAGGTAGGCTGGCACATCCATTTTGTATTGAATTGAATCTTTCTACTTATTCAACGACATTAGTGGGGCCCGGAGGCTGAACTTGGCCCTCGACAACCAACATTTGATTTAGCCCGCCAGAGGCTTCCAGCATGATCTTATGTAGTGATAAACAACCCTAAAACAACAACAAAATATTGATCTTCACATCTGAATGTGGCTGTAATAAATGTTCCAAGCAGTAAATGTTACTTTCTTACCCTGTATTAACTCTGTCCCTATCTCTCTCTCCCTTCTCTCCAGGAGTTGATAGATGACTTCATCTTCCCAGCGTCTAATGTGTACCTGCAGTACATGAAGAGTGGGGAGTTCCCTACGGAGCAGGCCATCCCTGTCTGTAGCAGCCCTGCCTCCATCAACGCAGGATTCGAGCTGCTGGTGGCTCTGTCAGTGAGCTGTGTCCGGAACCTCAAGCAGATCGTCAACATGCTCACTGACATGTACTACCTAGGTATTGATAGATTCATTGATTTTTAATGATTTGTTTGCCCTGTACAGTGGAAGCAATGGAAGCTCCAAGTGAAGCCTACCTCAAAATATTTTAGACATTTGACCCAGGTCGTTGCCTCCCCTCCCCTGTCAGGTGTGAAGCCCACATATAAATATTATTGTCACTGTTTGATCAACAGGTTGTGAGGCTCTGACAGAGTGGGAGTATCTCCCTCCGGTGGGGCCGCGGCCCACTAAAGGCTTTGTGGGGCTGAAGAACGCTGGGGCCACCTGCTACATGAACTCAGTCATCCAGCAGCTCTACATGATCCCTCCCATCCGCGACGGAATCCTGGCCATCGAGGGCACCGGCACCGACGTGGACGATGACATGTCTGGCGACGAGAAGCAGGAGAGTGAGGTAACAAGGAACTGGTTTGGTCATAGGATTGACGTATTAATTGTTTGTTGGTTGATCCGTGTTTCGTCTGCTTCATTTAAAAAACTGCAGTTGATACTGTCAGGCATTCATAGTTTAATCATTCATAGTTTAATCATAATCTCAAATCAACTCCTTAGCTGAGACACTTTCATGGCACTGGTCATGTGGGGTGTTTTCATTTACACACTGTGTGTGGTTTGAAATGTTTTTCCCCATTGTGTCCTAATGAACAGGACCCAGCTTAACTCTGTGTCCCTCGGCCCCATACAGAGTAATGCAGACCCGCGGGATGAGGTGTTTAGCTATAACCACCAGTTTGACGACAAGCCGTCGCTCAGTAAGTCGGAGGACAGGAAGGAGTACAACATTGGGGTGCTGCGCCACCTGCAGGTCATCTTTGGTCACCTGGCCTCCTCCAGACTGCAGTACTACGTACCCCGGGGCTTCTGGAAACAGTTCAGGTCAGTGGAGACTGGAGAGGAGAGATTGATTTACCTGGTTTGGGAGGAAAAAGATGGGTCAAATATGTACCTGTATGTTAAATACGATCTAATACTTGACCTACGCTGGATTTAGTTTGCTCTGTACAATGGAACCAATGGTTTAGTCCCAAAAGTGCTACTCTCCACCTTACCCTCATCTCCTGTCCCTCTCTCCCACCATCTCTTCTAACCTCACCCACTTAACCTCACCCCCTCCCCTCCTTTAGGTTATGGGGTGAGCCGGTGAACCTGCGAGAGCAGCACGATGCCCTGGAGTTCTTCAACTCCCTAGTGGACAGTCTGGACGAGGCTCTGAAGGCCCTGGGTCACCCGGCCATGCTTAGCAAGGTGCTGGGGGGATCCTTCGCCGACCAAAAGATCTGCCAGGGGTGCCCACATAGGTAACACACAAACCGCGCCTTAGGAAAATATCTGAAATCAATTATAGTCATCTTAACCATTAGAGGGGATTATGTGAAACTGACTTGAGATCAGGTATAGGGGCAGCATGGACTAATCCTTATTGTTAGCGCACCTCAGGATAATTGATTTGAAAATGTCAATTTCTGCACAGAGGGAGATTGTTTGTAGTGGTTTAATTAGAGCTGGGCGACATGACATAACAATCATATCTCGATTTGGGCGATTCACGATATACAGTTGAAGTTGGAAGTTTACATAAACTTATTAGGTTGGAATCATTGACTCGTTTTTCAACCACTCAACAAATTTATTGTTAACTTCTTGCGGATCATTGGGACGCTAGCGTCCCATTTCGAAAACTTCCAGTGAAATTGCAGAGCGCTAAATTCAAATAAAATCACTATAAATATTAAGCTTTCATGAAATCACAAGTGCAATACATCAAAATAAAGCTTAGCTTGTTGTTAATCCAGCCGCCGTGTCAGATTTCAAAAAGGCAAAAGCAAACCATGCGATTATTTGAGGACAGCGCCCAGCACACAAATGCTTAAGAAATCATTTTCAACCAGGGAGTTGCGACACGAAAGTCAGAAATAGCAATATAATATATGCCTTACCTTTGAAGATCTTCTTCTGTTGGCACTCCAAAAGGTCCCAGTTACATTACAATGGTGCTTTTGTTCGATAAATTCCTTTTTTATATCCATAAAAACTCAGTTTAGCTGGCGCACTTCAGTCAATAATCCACTCGGTTTCCCTCCTTCAAAATGCATACAAAATGAATCCCAAACATTACCAATAAACTTATCCAAACAAGTCAATCAACGTTTATAATCAAACCTTAGGTACCCTAATACGCAAATAAACAATAAAATATAAGACGGAGAATCGTTATTGTCTTTACCGGAGAAAAATACCAAAGAACGCGCTCTCATTCACGCGCTTGGAAACACTACAGCCAAAATGGGGGCCACCTAGAAAAACTACAATTTCTGGCTCATTTTTCCAAAAACCAGCCTGAAACAACTCTTTCTTAAGACTGTTGACATCTAGTGGAATCCCTAGGAACTGCAATCGGGCACGATTTTGCCCTATAATAAAAGTGCCAGCCTTTTAAATCAGTGGTAGGATTAATTTTTTGTAGTTGTTGGGGGGGGTGGTTTGTTCTCGGGGTTTCGCCTGCCATATCATTTCTGTTATACTCACAGACATTATTTTAACAGTTTTGGAAAGTTTAGAGTGTTTTCTATCCAAATGCATATCCTAGCTTCTGGACCTGAGTAGCAGGCAGTTTACTTTGGGCACGCTTTTCATCCAAAATTACGAATGCTGCCACCTACCCTAATGAAGTTAAGGACAACAAAGTCAAGGTATTGGAGTGGACATCAAAAAGCCCTGACCTCAATCCCATAGAACATTTGTGGGCAGAACTGAAAAAGCGTGTGCGAGCAAGGAGGCCTACAAACCTGACTCAGTTACAGCAGCTCTGTCAGGAGGAATGGGCCAAAATTCAACCAACTTATTGTGGGAAGATTGTGGAAGGCTACCCCAAACATTTGACCCAAGTTAAACAATTTAAAGGCAATGCTACCAAATACTAATTGAGTGTATGTAAACTTCTGACCCACTGGGAATGTGATGAAAGAAATAAAAGCTGAAATAAATCATTCTCTCAACTATTATTCTGACATTTCACATTCTTAAAATAAAGTGGTGATCCTAACTGACCTAAGACAGGGCATTTTTACTAGGATTAAATGTCAGGAATTGTGAAAAACTGAGTTTAAATGTATTTGGCTAAGGTGTGTAAACTTCTGACTTCAACTGTAAATCTAATTTTAAATAAGCGTGGTTGTACAATTTAAAGGTCAAATACAGTATTTCTAACAGTCAGCAATAATCTAATGAATTCAGGGCTTGTGAGTTACACCTAGGCTAAATATAAGCCTTCCACAACCATAAGACCACCAATAATTGAGTTATTTTATCAAAATAGTTAACCTGCTTTTTTTTGGTGCAATAATCACTGATCTGGATCTCAAGTCTATGTATCTTAGTATGATAATGCACTTTTTTGTTACATATTTATCTAGAACCATGCATAATGCACATTGACCAATAATGACTAACTTCTTGTAGCAGGTATTAGGCTATAAAAAATTAACACAGGTCTCATCAACAGTCTCTCAAGCCCTCATGCTAGTGATTAGCCAGCTAATCTTTATATTTCAAGTTTAGCCAACTTGGCTCTATTTGCAAGATTACAAGGTTGAACAGTTGAGTTGTTATGAACATGCCCTTCTGTCTGTCTCCAACTGTTTGAAAAGCATGTTAGCCTGTCCACTTGGTTCAGATGTTGAAATCAAGTGGCCTACCTTGTTTCTCAGAATGAGAACGAGTTGCCAATTCCTTATGTAATTGTTTTATACTTATTGCACATTCATAAAACACAAACTAGACAGCTAGTATAACAGTCTTTGTCTAAAATGCTGCTAGTGACAAACTGAACATTAATTTTCCAGATTCAATGCTCATTTATACTCTCGTTTTAGTAGTGTCTACTTTGCGCACATTTTGAGTAGTTGAGACATAAAAAAGGTATGGTTAGACAAGTTAACTTCTCTATTACAGTAAAATAATATCTCAATGTGTTTTGGTGTCCATATGACCAATTCTGTTGGAGCAAACCTCAAATGCAAATAGCGAGTTGAAACCGCTTGTCAGAACTGTTGGCGTGAGAGGCAGGGGGAGAGGCTTGGGGGTGTGTGTGTAAACCATAGAAAAAGAGATGAACTGTTATCTGTCCAAAATAAAGCCAATGGGTTTATTTTGGACCTAAGCTTGTCGACCTGCCTTCATGCCTTTGGGACAACAACTGCCAGTGTTAGGGCGGAAACGTGCATCTTGTCATTTATACAGATCTCTGGTTTAAATGGGAAGGTGAACACAGCACAGAGGGGCGGAGACAGGACCAAAAATACAACATGAGAACAAGCGGACATAAACGCTCATAAAAATACAAAATAACAACCTTGATTCTTGCGATACAGTCATTTGGAATATTGCGCAAAAACATATATTAGAATTAATCAAATGAATTCGATATATCGCCCAGCCCTAGGTTTAATATGAGGCTGCTACAGTGTTGGTGGTAACTTATGTGGATACTGTGTGTCTGTGTGCGCGTGTCTGTGCATGTGTGCGTGCTCCAGATATGAGTGTGAGGAGTCGTTCACCACTCTGAATGTAGACATCAGGAACCACCAGAACCTGTTGGACTCTATGGAGCAGTATGTCAAAGGAGACCTGCTGGAGGGAGCCAACGCATACCACTGTGAGAAGTGTAACAAGAAGGTGAGACAACTCACTTTGGCCTGATTAGTCAGCGACGTGAATGCTGATGTCTGTTATCAGAACTCTGTTCAGGAGCTGGAGATGGCTGACCTAACTGGGGTAGTCCTGCTCTGTAGCATACAGCTGTTTGATTAACTGTGGTAGGTCTACTGTGTAGTCTATTTCTGAACCACTCCAAATAATATATTCTAATCACATCTTTTTCCAACAAGCTACAGTGCATTCGGAAAGTATTCAGACCCCTTGACTTTTCCACATTTGGTTACGTTACAGCCTTATTCTAAAATGGATTAAATTGTTTTTTTCCAGTCATCAATCTACACACTGCCCCATAATGACAAAGCGAAAAACTGGTTTTTAGAAAGTTTTGTGAATGTATTAAAAACTGATCACATTTACATAACTATTCAGACCCTTTACTCAGTACTTTGTTGAAGCACCTTTGGCAGCGATTACAGCCTCAAGTATTCTTGGGTATGATGCTACAAGCTTGGCACACCTGTATTTGGGGAGTTTTTCCCATTCTTCTCTGCAGATCCTCTCAAGCTCTGTCAGGCTGGATGGGGAGTGTCGCTGTACAGCTATTTTCAGGTCTCTAGAGATGTTCGAACGGGTTCAAGTCCGTGCTCTGGATTGGCCATTCAAGGACATTCATAGTCTTGTCCCGAAGCCACTCCTGCATTGTCTTGGCCCCAGTCTGAGGTCCTGAGTGCTCTGGAGCAGGTTTTCAACAAGTATCTCTCTGTACTTTGCTCCGTTCATGGTCTCCCAGTCCCTGCCGCTGAAAAAGATCCCCACAGCATGATGCTTCCACCAACATGCTTCACCGTAGGGATGGTGTCAGGTTACCTCCAGACGTGACGTTTGGCATTCAGGCCAACGAGTTCAGTCTTGGTTTCATCAGACCAGAGAATCTTGTTTCTCATTGTCTGAAAGTCCTTTAGGTGCCTTTTGGCAAATGCCAAGAGAGGCTGTCATGTGCCTTTTACTGAGGAATGGCTTCAGTCTGGTCACTCTACCATAAAGGCCTGATTGGTGGAGTGCTGCATAGATGGTTGTCCTTCTGGAAGGTTCTCCCATCTCCACAGAGGAACTCTGGAACTCTCAATGACCATCATTGTTCAGTTTTGCTGGGCGGTCAGCTCTAGGAATAGTCTTGGTGGTTCTAAACTTCTTCCATTTAAGAATGATGGAGGCCACTGTGTTCTTGGGAACCTTCAATGCTGCAGACATGTTTTGGTACCCTTCTCCACATCTGTGTCTCGACACAATCCTTCGACCTCATGGTTTGGTTTTTGCCGTTATATAGACAGGTGTGTGCCTCCCAAATCATGTCCAATCAATTGAATTTACTAAAAGGTGGACTTCAATCACGTAGAAACATCTCAAGGATGCTCAATGGAAACAGGATGCATTTGAGCTCTTTTTGGAGTCTTCTAGCAAAGGGTTTGAATACTTATGTAAGTAAGGTATTTCTGTTTTTTATTTTGAATACATTTGCAGAAATGTTCTCAAAAAAATTGCTTTGTCATTATGGGGTGTTGGGGTGATTGAGTAAAAAAATTTTAATCACTTTTAGAATAAGGCCATAACGTAACAAAATGTGGGAAAAGGTCAAGGGGCCTAAATACTTTCCGAATGCACTAGATTTCATGGCTAGTAGCAGTAACAGGTTGGTCCTCTTCCTCCCCCTATAAGTAGAAGGCTAGTAGCAGTAACAGGTTGGTCCTCTTCCTCCCCCTATAGGTAGAAGGCTAGAACCAGTAACAGGTTGGTCCTCTTCCTCCCCCTATAAGTAGAAGGCTAGAACCAGTAACAGGTTGGTCCTCTTCCTCCCCCAATAGATAGAAGGCTAGTAGCAGTAACAGGTTGGTCCTCTTCCCCTCCTCCCTCCAGGTGGACACAGTGAAGCGTCTGCTGATCAAGAAGCTTCCTCCAGTGCTGGCCATCCAGTTGAAGAGGTTTGACTACGACTGGGAGAGGGAGTGTGCCATTAAGTTCAACGACTACTTTGAGTTCCCCAGGGAGTTGGACATGGAGCCCTACACTGTAGCCGGGGTGGCCAAGCTGGAGGGGGACGACGTCAACCCAGAGAACCAGGTTAAGGATGGCATGATGTTCACACAGATTATTACATTATTGGGTGTAGAAATACGGAATATATTTTCATGTGTTCATATTGACGTAGTGGTCGTTCTCATTTCAAATATCTGAAATATTTGATGTAATTCAGATGGGACCGCATTTAAATGGCTGGGACCACATATAAACTGTCGCTTTTTAAATTAAGCAATTGTGGTTCACTTGAACATCAATTATTGCGATAAATGCAGAAATGGCAATACACTGAATTATCGCGATACTAAACCGATCATCCGTATGGTGTCCTGCCACCAGGTGATCCAGCAGAACGAGCCCTCTGATCCAGAGCCCCCGGGCAGCTCCAAGTACCGCCTGGTGGGGGTGCTGGTCCACTCAGGCCAGGCCAGCGGTGGACACTACTACTCCTACATCACGCAGAGGAACGTGGGCGGGGCCGACGGCGAGCGGAACCGCTGGTACAAGTTTGACGACGGCGACGTGACTGAGTGCAAGATGGACGACGAGGAGGAGATGAAGAACCAGTGCTTCGGAGGGGAATACATGGGCGAGGTGTTTGACCACATGATGAAGAGGATGTCCTACCGGCGCCAGAAGCGCTGGTGGAATGCCTACATCCTTTTCTACGAACGCATGGACTCACTGGACAAGGACAGCGAGCTGGTCAAGTACATCCAGGAGCTGACCATCTCGTCCTCGTCCAACAACAAGCCGTCGCACCAGGTCAAGATGCCCAACGTCATCGAGTGCAGCGTGCGCAAGCAGAACGTGCAGTTCATGCACAACCGTATGCAATACAGCCTGGAGTATTTCCAGTTTGTTAAGAAACTTCTGACCTGTAACAGTGTCTATTTAAACCCTCCGCCAGGTACGTGGAACACACACACACACACTGGCTTCAATATACCTTCTAGAGCTCTTTTTAAGGCAGGTGCTGTTGATGCTACACTGAGGTTCTGTTTGTCACCTTTGTTCCCTCTTGTTTTGGCCCTTGCTAGTCATGACTCTACGTGGACATTTTTCCACTGTAGAGCCCTTCTCTTGTGTACAGCCCAAGAAGAGAGATTGCTTTCACAGTGATCTGCTTTTGTCATTTGTGCACTGTGAAAGGCCCAGCCTCACTACTTAGTATAGCTAACTCTCAGCCCTGTTAAAGTAGCCCCAGTAGTACCATAAAAATGCTTTTTATCACTGTAATAACGATTGAAGACTTTTGACATGTTTTAATAGCTGATATTTTCATTCCTTTCAATATTTAATAAGATAAATATACCCCCTCCTTTTAATCTTACCGCTGGTAACATGCATACAGATGCACCACTCCCTTGGAGAGTTGCATAGAGAGGGAGAGTATAGGATGGCAGAGCTGAACATTATATTGGCTGACGGTAAACTGCAGCAGTTTCCTCTGACTTATGAAGTTAATATGAGCCAATGCATTATTAATGCATCCAGGCCACAGTATACCTCCTATCTATCTATCTATCTATCTGGCTGGCTGGCTGGCAAATTAACTAACTACTGCAGGGTTTGCCATCAGTGTAAAAGCACTTGGTTGGGATGAAATGCTTCAGCTCATCAATTATGTATGTATGGGGTGCTTGTTTCTTTTTGGTGTCTTGTGTGCAAACGGGCAACTCTTATCGTTAATGTCTCCAATTTCAGCCTGTTATTGAGGAGTAAGCAGCAGATGTGGTCATAGGGCTCTATTTAAACAGTGAGATTTTAGGATTCTGCTCCAGTGACTGACTCACACATTAACTCTGAAATTGAAATAACTCCCTGCGTGAAGATCAAGAATAGGCTAGTCTCTGGCGCTCCAGGTTTCTTCATAATCCTTCACCATTTGCATCCACAGAGGAAACCTTCATTTTCGTACATTGTTTTTTATGACCAATGTTTTTATTGAAACGTTCCAGTAGGAAGTCTGATGTTAAGTTGTGACTGAAGTCTGAACCGATGTTTATGTTGTGTGTCAGGACAAGACCATCTACTGCCCGATGCAGAGGAGATGGCTATGATTAGTGTTCAGCTGGCTGCTAGGTTCCTCTTCAGCACTGGTTTCCACACCAAGAAAGTAGTGAGGGGGGCCGCCAGTGACTGGTGAGTTCTGTCGATCTGTCTGACCTTTCAACCTTGACCTGTGTTCATGTATGGAGCGGAGTCAATCATCTTTCTGTTTTCTTATTCTCTTTGTTTTCCTCCTCTCTCACAACTGTCTGCATCTATCCCTGTCTCTACAGTCTCACTCTCTCTCTCTTTCTCTCCAGTACCTTGCATCATTCTCTCTACATCTGAATCTCTCACCCCTGTCCTTAAACCATGGTGTATCTCTGTTTCTTTCTCCATCTCCAGGTATGATGCGCTGTGCATCCTGCTGAGACACAGTAAGAATGTACGCTACTGGTTTGCACACAACATCCTGTTTGCCTACGCCAACCGCTTCTCCGAGTACCTGCTGGAGTGCCCCAGCGCTGAGGTCCGGGGCGCGTTCGCCAAACTCATTGTCTTCATCGCACACTTCTCCCTTCAAGACGGACCCTGCCCCTCGCCCACAGCATCACCTGCTGGCGCCTCCACCCAATCACAGGTGAATGGCTTGTTCTCCTGGTCCTAAAACAGAAACTGCCTATCAGGGAGGTGTTTAGTATGCATGAAACGGGAGAAATGTTTTGAAACCGAGCAGCTACTACTTGGAATTGTCAGAAGACAATCGTCTTATTTTCGGCTTCAGTTTTCAAGTGTTTCCCCCGTTTCATGTATACTGAGAATGACCCATACGAAGCACTTTTACTCTGGTCTGGTGGAGTATGTGTTAAACTTGTCTGTCTGTCTGGGTCAGGCATGTGATAACCTGCGTCTCAGTGACCACCTGTTGAGGGCTGTGTTGAACCTCCTCAGGAGAGAGGTGTCAGAGCATGGCCGACACCTGCAGCAGTACTTCAACCTCTTCGTCATGTACGCCAACCTGGGTAAGGAAAACATCCTGTCATGCACACCTACTCTGACAACTCCTTGATTAATGGGTAGAGAGTGTATGGCTCACTGGCAATGGACAGACACATTTCTCTTCATGCCTCACTTTCTTCTCTCGCCCTCCCTCTCTCTCTCCTGCCCTCTCTCCTTCCCTTCTCCAGGGCTGGCAGAAAAGACTCAGTTGTTGAAGCTGAGTGTCCCAGCTACCTTCATGCTGGTGGCTCTAGACGAGGGACCCGGTCCTCCCATAAAGTACCAGTATGCAGAGCTGGGGAAACTCTACACCGTCGTCTCCCAGCTGGTGCGCTGCTGTGATGTGGCCGCACGCATGCAGTCATCCATCAATGGTGCGTTCACACAGATGTCAGAGGTGGTGACCTCTGGTTCTCAGGGTTAACGGACAAAGACAAACCAGTATCAGCTGGGTTGTATTCATTGTATGCAATTGAAAAAAGGCCGTAATCTATCTCCCTCTCTCTCTTCCAGGTAACCCCCCTCTCCCTAACCCGTACGGCGATGCCAACCAGACCACCCCGGTGATGCCTGTGCAGCAGCTGGTGGGAGAGATCCTTTTTGTTAGGACCAGCTACGTGAAGAAGATCATCGAGGACTGCAGCAACTCAGAGGAGACAGTCAAGCTGCTGCGCTTCAGCTGCTGGGAAAACCCCCAGTTCTCCTCTACTGTACTATCAGAGCTGCTCTGGCAGGTAAGTTAAAACTGCTGAATCACACACACATGCTCACACACACACACACAATCATCATATACACTGCTGCTACACTGTTTATCATGTCCTGATGCCTAGTCACCTTACACCTATACATATCTAACTCTATCGATCCAGTATCCCTACACATTGTCAATATGGTACTGGATATGACTGACCCTGTATATACACTGAACAAAAATATAAACGCAACATGTAAAGTGTTGGTTTCGTGAGCTGAAATAAAAGATCCCAGAAATGTTCCATACGTACAAAAAGCTTATTTCTCTCAAATTTTGTGCACATTTGTTTACATCCCTGTTAGTGAGCATTTCTCTTGTGCCAAGATAATCCATCCACCTGACAGGTGTGGCATATCAAGAAGTTGATTTAAATAGCATGATCATTACACAGGTGCACCTTGTGCTGGCGACAATAAAAGGCCTCTTTAAAATGTGCAGTTTTGTCACACAACACAATGCTACAGATGTCTCAAGTTTTGAGGGAGTGTGCAATTGGCATACTGACTGAAGGAATGTCCACCAGAGCTGTTGCCAGAGATTGAATGTTCATTTCTCTACCATATCACCTCCAATGTCATTTTAGAGAATTTGGCAGTACCTCCAACCGGCCTCACAAACGCAGACCACGTGTAACCACGCCAGCCCAGGACCTTCACATCTGGCTTCTTAACCTGTGGGATCGTCTGAGACCAGCCACCTGGACAGCTGATGAAACAGAATCATTTCTGCACAAACTGTCAGAAACTTCTCAGGGAAGCTCATCTGTGTGCTCGTCGTTCTCACCAGGGTCTTGACCTGACTGCAGTTCGGTGTCGTAACCAACTTCAGTGGGCAAATGCTCACATTTGATGGCCACTGGCACGCTGAAGTGTGCTCTTCACGGATTAATCCTGGTTTCAACTGTACCAGACAGATGGCAGACAGCGTGTATGATGTCAACAATGTGAACAGAGTGCCCATGGTGGAGTTATGGTATGGGCAGGCAAAGCTACAGACAACGAATACAATTGCACTTTATCAATGGCAATTGGAATGCAGAGATACCGTGACAAGATCTTTTTTGGTTGGAACCAAAACTCTCAAATTTGGACTCCAGACCAAAGGACAGATTTCCACCGGTCTAATGTCCATTGCTCGTGTTTCTTGGCCCAAGCAAGTCTCTTCTTCTTATTGGTGTCCTTTAGTAGTGGTTTCTTGGCAGCAATTCGACCATGAAGGCCTGATTCACGTAGTCTCCTCTGAACAGTTGATGTTGACATGTGTCTGTTACTTGAACTCTGTGAAGCATTTATTTGGGATGAAATTTCTGAGGCTGGTAACTCTAAGGAACTTATCCTCTGCAGCAGAGGTAACTCTAGGTCGTCCTTTCCTGTGGCGGTCCTCATAAGAGCCAGTTTCATCATAGCGCTTGATGGTTTTTTGCGACTGCACTTGAAGAAATTGATTGACCTTCATGTCTAAAAGTAATGATGGACTGTCATTTCTCTTTGCTTACTTGAGCTGTTCTTGCCATAATGTGGACTTGATCTTTTACCAAATAGGGCTATCTTCTGTATATCAACCCTAACTTGTCATAACACAACTGATTGGCTCAAAAACCCTGGAATGAGTAGGTGTGTCCAAACTTTTGACTAGTACTGTGTGTATATATAAACATACCCCCAGTAATCGTCAACATACTCAATTGAGTTGCTATGGCAGGTAATAACCACCGTAGGCCCATATACCCCAGTGGGCAGCCAACACCACTAGAAAACACTACATCTCAGAAGCCTTTGGTCTCGTCCTCTACCTCCCAAGTGGTGTTTTTCATATTTCTGTGTGTTAGATCTTATTGATAATGTGTGTTTTGTTATCCCCCAGGTGGCGTACTCCTACACCTACGAGCTGAGGCCTTACCTGGACCTGCTGCTGCAGATCCTGCTCATCGAGGACTCCTGGCAGACACACAGGTACGTCACACTCAGGGGAAAGACGCCTGGCAGACACACAGGTAACGTCATACTCATCTTTGGTCTGGGAAAGATCACACACTGGATGCAGGGTTTTGTCCCAACCTAGTGCCAACACATCTGATTTAAAATCATCAGACTTCAAGTAACTTCTTCAGGTTCTTCAGACACACACTGTGGCCTTCTAGGAACAAGAATATGGCCGGTTTCACTGGTTGGTGTTTCCTCTCTGGCTTATTTTCTATTTTGCGAGCCAACATCATCTCTGTCCTATATCTCTGTCCTATATGATGCGTAACTGACCTCCCTCTCTCCCTGTGTGTCTGTGTAGGATCCACAACGTGTTGAAGGGTATACCAGACGACAGGGACGGCCTGTTTGACACCATTCAGCGCTCCAAGAACCACTACCAGAAACGGGCTTACCAGTGTATCAAGTGCATGGTGGCCCTGTTCAGCAGCTGCTCTGTGGCCTACCAGATCCTACAGGTACAACAGAGACAACACTATGCACTAGACCACATGTCAAACTCAAGTCCAATCCCGCTCACGAGCCGATTAAATCTGGCCCGCCGGTGGTTTGAGTATAATAAAAAAAATGAAATCCCCATTTCAGGATTCTTAATTGCAATGCAAGGAAAAAGTCATTCATAAGCACTCTTACAAATTGTGTCTCTCTCTGTCTGTAGAGTAATGGGGATCTGAAGCGTAAGTGGACCTGGGCGGTGGAGTGGCTGGGGGATGAGCTGGAGAGGAGACCCTACACAGGGAACCCCCAGTACACCTACAACAACTGGTCTCCACCCGTCCAGAGCAACGAGACCTCCAACGGGTACTTCCTGGAGCGCTCGCACTCTGCACGTATGACCCTGGCCAAGGCCTGCGAACTCTGCCCCGAGGAGGTAACACTCGCACCAAATGATGCGCGCACACACACACACACAATATACGACACACGCATACAACCCAAAGGTAATACAATCGTATCTAACATGGATGCATGACTTAAATGGTGGTAGTTGAAGTAGTGAAAGGTCAGTATTGATAGTCTCAGATAATGTCTTTTTGGAGAGATGCACCATTCTGACCTTGGTGGTTTTTGCCTACAGAGTCAAGGTAATGTGGAAACAAGGAACTTGCCTGTAATACTAACTCAGCAAAAAAAGAAACGTCCTCTCACTGTCAACTGCGTTTATTTTCAGCAAACTGAACATGTGTAAATATTTGTATGAACATAAGATTCAACAACTGAGACATAAACTGAACATGTGACTAACAGGAATTGAATAACGTGTCCCTGAACAAAGGGGGGGGGTCAAAAAGTAACAGTCAGTATCTGGTGTGGCCACCAGCTGCATTAAGTCTCCTCATCATGGACTGCACCAGATTTGTCAATTCATGCTGTGAGATGTTACACCACTCTTCCACCAAGGCACCTGCAAGTTCCCGGACATTTCTGAGGGTATTGGCCCAAGCCCACCCTCCGATCCAACAGGTCCCAGACGTGCTCAATGGGATTGAGATCTGGACTTTTCGCTGGCCATGGCAGAACACTGACATTCCTGTCTTGTAGGAAATCACGCACAGAATGAGCAGTATGACTGGTGGCAATGTCATGCTGGAGGGTCATGTCAGGAAGGGTACCACATGAGGGAGGAGGATGTCTTCCCTGTAACGCACAGCGTTGAGATTGCCTGCAATGACAACAAGCTCAGTCCGATGATGCTGTGACACACCGCCCCAGACCATGACGGACCCTCCACCTCCAAATCGATCCTGCTCCAGAGTACAGGCCTCGGTATAATGCTCATTCCATCGATGATAAACGCGAATCCGACCATCACCCCTGGTGAGACAAAATCGCGACGGTGGATCCTGTCTGGTCCAGCGACAGTGGGTTTGTGCCCACAGGTGACGTTGTTGCCGGTGAGGACCTGCCTTACAACAGGCCTTCAAGCACTCAGTCCAGCCCTTCTCAGCCTATTGCAGACAGTCTGAGCACTGATGGAGGGATTGTGCGTTCCAGGTGTAACTCGGGCAATTGTTGCCATCCTGTAACTGTCCCGCAGTTGTGATATTCGGATGTACCGATCCTGTGTAGGTGTTGCTACACGTGGTCTGCCACTGCGAGTCTTAAGACTGTAGCGCAGTCTTAGGTGTCTCACAGTACGGACATTGCAATTTATTGCCCTGGCCACATCTGCAGTCCTCATGCCTCCTTGCAGCATGCCTAAGGCACGTTCACACAGATGAGCAGGGACCCTGGGCATCTTTCTTTTTGTGTTTTTCAGAGTCAGTAGAAAGGCCTCTTTAGTGTCCTAAGTTTTCATAACTATGACCTTAATTGCCTACCGTCTGTAAGCTGTTAGTGTCTTCACGGCCGTTCCACAAGTGCATGTTCATTAATTGTTTATGGTTCATTGAACAAGCATGGGAAACGGTGTTTAAACCCTTTACAATGAAGATCTGTGAAGTTATTTTGATTTTTACGAATTATCTTTGAAAGACAGGGTCCTGATAAAGGGACATTTCTTTTTTTGCTGAGTTTTAATGAATTTGTTAAACAGTAGTGTTGGTTATATGGAATCTCATGCAGCAATACAAACTAAACCATACATCACAAGGAAGAAAATAGTAAACATGTTGCTGCTAACCATCTGTTTTTTTTTCAGTATTCTGGCGTGTCAAGTTCTTTGCGTTAAGTGTTGTAGTCATACTGTCAAATATCCTGGAACTGAATGCTTTCAAAGCTCAAGTCCAGATTCTAAAGTTCTTTTAGAAAGCTGTTATCTGCTGGAATATGATTTCTTAGTTATTTTTGTAATCTTCAGAATTTGTGTTTATTTCTATAGGTAGGGCTTTTTGAGTTTTTGAAAATGTTATTTCCAGCTTACACGCCTCGTAGTGTATACAAACTTTAAGCTAACATGTTATGTATTAACTTTTTCCTCTAGATTCCTTTTATTTCTGTTAGTCTCCTTTGCTGAAGCTCAGTGTACATTACAATGTTTAGCCTTATTAATCCTTACCATGAATGGCGATATGATATATGCTAACGTTACTTAAAAACCAAAAACCCAGAAGAAATCCACCTGAAAGCATAGTTTATTCCCATAGAGCGGCGCACAATTGGCCCAGCTTCGTCCTAGTTAGGGTTTGGCCAGTGTTGGCCGTCATTGTAAATAAGAATTTGTTCGTAACTGACTTGCCTAGTTAAATAAAAGGTTAACTATTGACACTTGTATATGTTATGCAATGATATCAACTATGCCATTTCAAACTAGTGTCACTTAACAAAGCCTGGTGAGGCCATGTCTGAAGAAGACGCTGCCATGCGGAAATCGTCCTCGCCACAGCAGCTTTTGCCAGGGGACGGGACAGGACCACAGCAACACACTGTAAGCCCCTGGCACCCTCCTCCACTCTGTCTCCTCTCTAGGTGTTCCATACAGGGCTATGTTAGTGGTGTCTGTCCCCTCTCTAGGTGTTCCATACAGGGCTATGTTAGTGGTGTCTGTTCACTAGCACAGTGACACAGGAAGAATAGCCTGGGCAGTAGTACCAACACACAGACTGACAGTCTGGAGCATAAGAGCTGGACAATAACAGATAGCAGTGGCAGGATGGTCAGATGTCCGCTCGGCTGTTTGCATTCTGCTCCCAAAAGTGATTTTGTGATGACAGTTGGTGATGGTGCAAATGTTTTACTTGTCATGGTCTTTGGAATATAGCCCGCTGAAGACTCATCCTTTCTCTGTATCCAGTGACTGACAAAGCAGCCAACTCCAGGTTCCTACTTGGCAGCGGATATAGAGCTGAGGGCATTCTAGTATAGACAATTAAAGATCCCTATGATGTTCCATAATATGGAGTCAACCCCACCAAAATCCAACATGTCAATATTAATGTTGAACCATCGCCAAAAATTGCCAAAAATCCAACTGAACCGCAAACTGCGAGCAAACATTTCCTCTTTCCAGTAGCCGTGTCCCATTGGTTACCTAAAGCAGCACTGACTTCCTGGCTTCCCTTTAGTTCAGTTGGTCCTTAACCTAACCCTGTTTATCCAATCAAAACTGTTTGTTCCATCTCCCCAAAGCAAACTCAAACTATAGTGACAGAACTGATCTAAAACTCTTAGCCATGGCTATAGTGGATGATGAAGTGCTAGCCTAGTGTTTTATGTGTAGTGTACTTCTTGGTGTGTTCATGTGATGTTGTTTTGACACTAGGTTGGTACAGAGGGGCAACCTGTGGTTTGTGTGTCAGCCATTTAAATTGCATGTGTTCATAATATATTTCTAGTCAACAGGACTAGGTCACGTCTTGTTATTGATCGTTTCAATCCGAAACATCACTTTGAATAGTTATAATTGTAAATAACCGTAAAACCAATTCTTTAACAATATCTAGAGAGAAAGAACAGCTAGATGTCTTAGGACCACTACGTTAATTGACAATAGGCAACACCTACTTTACCCACAGGTTATTGTAGGTTTATGATAGGCTTATGTTATCATGAATCTATCTCCTCCACTTAGACTAACACACAAGCTGTCTTCTAGTTGGTCTGGTCACATGTTGTAATGTGTTCTAGATGTTGTCAGTCTCTGTCTTTATGAGCAGACCGACTCATACAGACACACGGCCAGTTGTCCCAGCACAAAGATGCCAATCTAAAAAGGTAATGTTGGCATAACCGCCATGGAACTATCATGGATTGAACACACAAAGTAGAAATCCCTCTGTTTTTCTCTGAACTGGAGAAAAACTGCATTTCCATCTAGTATTAGCCCCAGCAAATTAGGCCATATCAACCTTATAAGAAAGTATATGGCCCCGTCCCTTAGATGTTACACTATATATACAAAAGTATGTGGACACCCCTTTAAAATAGTGGAATTGGCTATTTCAGCCACACTCGTTGCTGACAGGTGTATAAAATCGAGCAAACAGCCATGTAACCTCTATAGACAATTATTGGCAGAAGAATGGCCTTACTGAAGAGCTCAGTGACTTTCAACGACATAGGATGCCACCTTTCCAACAAGTCAGTTCGTCAAATTGCTGCCCATGCTAATTTGTAAAGGCTGTTATTGTGAAGTGGAAACGTCTAGCAGCAACAAAGGCTCAGCCGCAAAGTGGTAGGCCACACAAGCTCACTGAACGGGACCGCCGAGTGCTAAAGTGCGTAAAAATCGTCTGTCCCCGGTTGCAACACTCACTACCAAGTTCCAAACTGCCTCTGGAAGCAACGTCGACACAAGAACTGTTCATCGGGAGCTTCGTGAAATGGGTTTCCATGGCCAAGCAGCCGCACACAAGCCTAAGATCACCATGCGCAGTGCCAAGCGTCGGCTGGAGTGGTGTAAAACTCGCCGCCATTGGCTTAAACGTTGGCTGGAGTAGTGGAAACGCGTTCTCTGGAGTGGTGAATCACTCTTCACCATCTGGTTTTGACGGATGCCAAGCGAACGCTACCTGCCCAAATGGCTGGTGCCAACTGTAAAGTTGGGTGGAGGAGGAATAATGGTCTGGGGATGTTTTTCATGGTTTGGGATCGGCCCCTTAGTTCCAGTGAAGGGAACTCAACACTACAGCATACAATGACATCCTAGACGATTCTGCGCTTCCAACTTTGTGGCAACAGTTTGGGGAAGGCCTTTTTCTGTTTCAGCATGACAATGCCCCCGTGCACAAAGCGAGGTCCATACAGAAATTGTTCTTCAATGTGGAAGAAATTGACTGGCCTTCACAGAGCCCTGACCTCAACCTCATCGAACACCTTTGGGATTAATTGGAACGCTGACTGCGGGCCTAATCGCCCAACATCAGTGCCCGACCTCACTAATGCTCTACCCTGAAGAGTGGAGACTGTTCTAGCAGCAAAGGGGGGACCAACTCCATATTAATGCCCGTGATTTTGGAATGAGACGTTTGACGAGCAGGTGTCCATTGTCCATACTTTTGGTCATGTAGTGTATATGGAAACATGATCTCAGTAGAGCATGTCTCCCACCACGCTGTGGAGAATAATACCCACTCGCATAATAAAGTCTATTTTATATTTAAACCTCCCTCAGTTGATATTACAACATCCAAGGCCGTCACACTCCTACACAGCGTGTCACTCGCTTCCATCTCATTCAGTTAAAATAGGCTAATGTTCATATTAAGAGACTTTGGTGTGCTATTAGGCCAGTAGGTTTGAGTTGTATATGAATGTTAGTTTGATGAAAATGCATTGGGAATGCAAATGGTGCTAATCTTGGACTTCATTTCCCAGGAGCCCGATGACCAGGAAGCCTCTGAAGATCAGGACACCTCCCCTCCAGAGGACACCTCCCTCTACCCACACTCATCTCCTGGGACGACCACACAGTTTCAGCAGGTACACAAACACTATACTGTAGAGGCAGCATTATCCTGTGACTTTTTACTATCCCTGTAAACGGAGGCTTCTAAACAAATGAAAGACCGACATGCTGGTCATGACAGACATTTTGTCAAGTTTCATCGCACATCAGTAGTTTCACTAAAAACCTGATTTTGTTTTCTCATTCCCCCGCAGAACAACCCCCCCCACGGACAGCCATACACAGGCCCCGCTGCCCAGCTCATGAACAACCCCCAGCGCCCTGGCCCTGCCCCTTCTACCCCAGGCCCTGACCCCAGCCCAAGAGCACAAGAGAACTGGGAGAGCACTGAGGAGGTTCCCTCCACCTCCACGGCCCCTACCTCGCCTAAGGAGTAACACCAGCACTCCCCTCTGCTGTACCTCCAGCCTCCTGCTCTCTTTCCTCTCCCCTCCAGGTGACCGACCAAACTCCTGATCGGGACTCTCTCTCTTTGGGGTCTCCAGGGCAGGGCCAGGCTTCACAGCTCCTCTCCAGGCCCCCTCGAGTCTCTCATGCTACTGTGCTGCCTGCCTGGGGGGGTGCTCTCCCCTGGGTTCTGCTGACTGCAGAGGGGATAGTGTTGTAATGAACATAGAATACCCAGGCCTGACGATGCTGACACGCTTGTCAACATGACGAAAAGGTGTACATAGTGTGTTTATGTTTTGACTGTTAAAATGAACCCCCCCCCCAACAGCGTAACTTTGTCAGGTTTGCTGTTGGGAGAGAGATCTTGTGAGAAACAGAAATGGATGACATAAGAAAAAAAAAGAAAAAAAACTCATTTTTGTTTTATCACCCTCACCGCTCAGCAGTGATATTTGGTCTGCCATCGGACGGTTACCAGTCATTCACCTTTAGGAGGACATTATTAGTAAGCTCCTTGGCAACCTCTTGACCCATGCCAAATCAACTGACGAGCTGGGGTTGGTTTTAGTGAGACGTGGAATGGTTGGGTGAACTTTTACGGTGTTTTGGTTGATGTGAAAAAATGGTGATGCAACATTGTTCTGGAACTCGTTGCCTTTCTTTTTTTTTTGTAATTGAAACCCTTTCGGAAGCTCTAGTTAATATGCTGTAACGTTTAGCATGGCTTCTCACCAGAATAGTGTAGCTCAAGGGAAGATATGTGATAACATCTGTCCTTATTCCACAGCTAGAGGACAATTCCTTTTGGCTTTTTTTTCTCATCTTTCCCTTGTACATTGAGGGCGGTATTTTGACCCAATGCAAAAAGTGGTTTTTCAATTGCACATTATTATAATCCAACTAAACATTCGCCAGTCCATTTTTGGTGGGATGGGGAGCTTAGTATTCATCTATAGGAATTTTGAGAAAGAACACCATGTATGAAACCTGATTTTTCTCTGCCATCTCTTTGGTAGAGAATAGTCTTAGACAAACGCCTGACCTCTTCCATGGAGCTCACTAGGCTGGGCCACGGTGTCAGACTTCTCTCCTTGGAGAAGGGGCACACGGTATCGGCTGTTTTAGTCGTGTTGCAACATGGGCTAAGTAATTCTTTAGGATTTAAAGGTATACATCAGTAAAACTATTTAATTGCTAACTTGAATGTGTGTATTTTGGGGATTTGTCTAAAATACCAAATATTCTGCCCACCATAACTTTGCTCTTATTTTATAGAATTTATTTTGTATTTCACACAAAGAATAGAATTTGATTTATGAACATTTGTCCTTGTCTTATTTTTAAAGGTATTGACTGTACAGAGTTCGGCACCCTGTTTTTTGCCGACTTTTGTTTTGGCCATGGTGTGACGTTGAATTCTGGAGCTAGTCGCAATGTGAACTTTCACTGAAGTTTTTTGTGCACAGAAATATAAAAGCATTGCGCCCTTAGCAAATAAAGAACATGGAATATTGTATTCATGTAACCGACTTGGTAAAAATGTCTATGTACATTATCTCATGTAGGCTACTGCTTGCAATAGACTTGGTCTTTAAATGTGCCCAAACTTGTGGGTAGCTTGAAGTCAAATGATCATCCTGATTCCATGCTTCGCAGTAGGTCTCTAGTATATTTCAGTTCTGTGATTCCCAGTCTACCTTTGCCATTTAACTGTAGGTTTGCATATTCAGGCTCCCATACTATACTGAATAACCATGTATTTATTTAACCTTTAATTAGGCACAT
This sequence comes from Salmo trutta, assembly GCF_901001165.1. Classification (NCBI taxonomy): domain Eukaryota; kingdom Metazoa; phylum Chordata; class Actinopteri; order Salmoniformes; family Salmonidae; genus Salmo; species Salmo trutta. The sequence goes on from NC_042980.1 coordinate 39,929,534, forward strand.
CAGTATTTGTAAATGAGTCAGTAACCAGCCAAAGTGTTCAGGTGATGAGGCCCCATTTAGATTTGACATTGTGGTGCAACATTTTTTTTTTTTTTAAGTACAACACTGAAATATGCCGTGTTTGATTAGTCTGCTCCAAACCAATTTAACCAGTCCTCTAGGTTCTAACTCCACTGGAACACTAACAAATGGAGTCAACACAGGTTAGCTTCCTTGGAACATATTTTATTGTCAAGACAGCTAGTTCTCCTTCTCCGAGACGGTCTTCGTTCCACGCAGTCTGCCTGTACGACGGGCAGCAATGAGACCGACCTTGCGACCAGCAGGTGCGTCCCTCCTGATAGTTGAGGGTTTTCCAATATGCTGGTGGTTACCTCCACCGAAGGGATGCTCAACAGGCTGGGGGGGGGGGGGGGGAAATGGGGGGAAAAAAGTCAGCAAAGCGGTTCTAATAATGAATCCTATGCCCCAACATTGACTGGTTTGTTTTTGGCAAACACCAATATGAAAAATGTAACTAACAGCATTTATAGTAAGTAGAACATCAATCTAATCTTAAAGTTTTACATTAAACTAATATGCAGAAGAGATGTCCACTTACGTTCATGGCTACACCCCGAACACGTGGCCATGAGTTCCTCTTGGCCTTGTACTTGTGGTAGGCACGACCGGCCTTCAGGATGGGCTTGTCAATACGTCCACCTCCAGCAACCACACCTGTTGACGAGAGAACCATTACTCTGGTGGACAGTAGCACAGGATTACCTAACCAGCCAATGTTCTGAAAGCAACCATGTCACGACTAGTAGGACCCATATTCTGTATGGCAGTGAACGCTCTTTGGTTATCCTGTTTTCTGGCAAAACTGTCCATGTGCACAGTGCAGCAGATTCCCTCCATTTCATCAATTCAAGACAAAGGGGTTAATTTTACAAACATGTACATTGGACCCCTATGAGAAAGTGGCACTGTCTGAATATCTGTACTTGCATTTCTAAAAAGGCATTTTGGGTAGCGAAAAAAGTTTGACATCATGAAAACTAAGTATGCTTTAAATGCCTGTATGTCCTACTCATTCCAGCTTTTCTTCTAGTAGAATTCACTGCACAGTGGCGCATATAATCATCTTCTGAGACTGACAACAGCTGACAGGACTTGATAACAAAATTCAGTAGAATGAGCCTAGTATGCTGATATACTGTACAAAATGCATCCACCTCACCATTAATTAAGGGAAAAAAAATCAAACCTTCAGCTAACCAACATATACACAAAGCAAAACATCTCATGTTCTTACCAACAACGGCTCTGTTTGCGGAGGCGATGACCTTCTTGGAGCCAGAGGGCAGCTTGACCCTGGACTTCTTGGTCTCTGGGTTGTGGGAGATGACCGTGGCGTAGTTCCCAGACGCCCTGGCCAGCTTGCCCCTGTCACCAGGCTTCTCCTCCAGACAGCAGATGATGGTTCCCTCAGGCATGGTGCCCACGGGCAAGACATTACCGATGTTCAGCTGAGCTGAGAGAGATAATTGTTATTAATTCTTGCGTGTAAGCTAACATATGGAATTGTTTTAAGATAGTCATACAAAAATTAACATTCAATTTGGCCTTACTGCATTTAACCTATAGAAGTGCATTGAATTAATAGATCCATACATTGAAGGAAAAAAAACAATTGTTCAAATCTCCTATAGAGATAAAATCGGGAAATTATTATTTTAGGCACTAAACTACTTTTCTAAACTGGTACCAGGCTACCTTCAGACAAGATGTGACAGTCCTAGAGCATAACATATATTTGTGAGATTAACTTTAGAGGGGTCACAATGTGTAGCCTAAACCATTTGGACGCTACAGACAATAGTTGGCAAATCGGTAGTACCAACTTCAGACAGGTCCCGTGACGCTTGTTGAGGTCGTAGAGGCCAAACCGTTAAGACGCTACAGATGTTCTGAAGATCTCATGATCTGACAAACTGCTGTAGCACTGCCATCTTCCACTGCAGATGCAAAATGCCGCATGCGGTTGATTGAGATGCAGCCCATCCAAAAAAAGATGGATTTTGATCTGATTTTTTTTGTAATGCCTATTATATTTCTGCAGGGGCTTGGACATTGACGGTAGGGGGTTAAGGTGCCCAAGGGCAGGACATTACTGATGTTATTAACCTTTCTGGGCCCAGGGGCAGTATTGAGTAGTTTGGATGAATGAGGTGCCCAAATTAAACTGCCTACTACTCGGGATCAGAATGTAGGATATGCATATTATTAGTATATTTGGATAGAAAACACTGAAGTTTCTAAAACTGTTTGATGTCTGAGTATAACAGAACTCATATGGCAGGCAAAAACCTGAGAAAAAAATCCAACCAGGAAGTGGATTGAAGTTTTTCCAAGACTGGGCCTATTCAGTACACAGTGACTTAGGGTTTAATTTGCACTTCCTAAGGCTTCCACTAGATGTCAACAGTCTTTGGAACGTGTTTCAAGCTTTTGCAGTCAGAGAGCGAACAAGACCTCCTGGAGTCTGATGATCGAGAGAATGACATGGCCTCAATTACACGCGTTCACGTGAGGGGTAGCTGTGTTCCATAATGTTTTTCAAGACATTGGAATCGTCCAGTTGGAATATTACTGAAGTTTTACGTTAAAAAGGCCCTAAAGATTGATGCTTTACAACGTTTGACATGTTTCAACGAACGTAAATAGAACTTTTTGTTGTGAAATTTTCGGCGCGCTTCCTACATTTGGAGTAGCTTACTGAACGCGCAAACAAGGAGGTATTTGGACATAAATTATGGACTTTATCAAACTAAACATTTATTGTGGACCTGGGATTCCTGGAAGTGCCTTCTGATGAAGATCAAAGGTAAGTGAATATTTATAATGCTATTTATGATTTTAGATGACTCCAAAATGGCGGGTATCTGTATTGCCTGGTGTATGTTTCTGAGCGCCGTACTCAGATTATTGCAAAGTGTGCTTTCCCCGTGAAGCTTTTTTCAAATCTGTCACAGCGGTTGCATAAAGGAGATGTTCATCTATAATTCTTTGAATAACAGTTTAATATTTTATCAACATTTATGATAAAAATTGTAAATTGTTGTGCTGATTCACTGGAAGTATTGGAGGCAAAATATTTTCTTTACATCACGCGCCAATGTAAAATGGGTTTTTTGGATATAAATATGAACTTTATCGAACAAAACATACATGTATTGTCTAACATTGAGTCCTAGGAGTGTCATCTGATGAAGATTGTCAAAGGTTAGTGCTTAATTTTGGCTGTATTTCTGTTTTTTGTGACCCCTCTCCTGCTTGGAAAATGGCTGTGTGGTTTCTCTTGTGTTGGCACTGTCCTATCATAATCTAACTTTATGCTTTCGCCGTAAAGCCTTTTTGAAATCGGACAATGTGGTTGGATTAAGGAGAGGTGTATCTTTAAAATGGTGTAAAATAGTTGTATGTTTGAGAAATTTGAATTATGACATTTTGTTGTTTTGAATTTGGCGCCCTGATATTTCACTGGCTGTGTCCCACGTAGCCCATAGAAGTTAAGGTAACAAAGTATTCTAGGTAGTTCTAAAAATATCCTAGATGAGGTGACAACTGCTGTAATCAACCCCATGAACAGTTCCATTCTCACCTTTCTTGCCACAGTAGATGAACTGTCCGGTGTGGATGCCCTCTGCAGCAATAAACAGCTCCGTCCTCTTCTTGAATCGGTAGGGGTCACGGAAAGCCACCTTGGCCAGGGGAGCACCACGGCCTGGGTCGTGGATGATATCCTGAGGGAGACAACGGTCAAGTCAGGTCCAAAGCAGATTGTTTTAAACAAAACTTCTTAAAACAATGCATGGCAAACTCCACTTGGGACGTTGTAGAAAACTGTATATTCCAGTAGCATGAAAAATGTCTATTGTGAGAGCATTACCTTCACAATTCCCTTGATGTAACCATGACGCTCAGCAAAGTCAATGTGTCTGAGTTTAGCAGCACCTTTTCTGTGCTTCACGTGGGCTTTGAACACAGAGCCAGCACCTTTCCTCTGTCCCCTGATAACACGGCCCATTGCGACTAGAAACAAAATGAGAATTCAGTTACAGCCAGGATCAAAGTATACCGAGTTCAACAGTTCAAGAGACAGACCCAGACAAAATTAAATCTTAGTCACATGCACCGAATACGCTTACTTACAAGCCCCTAACCAACAATGCAGTTGTAAAAAAAATACAAATAATTAATAAAATATCAAAGTAATTAAATAACAGTAGTAAATTAACAATAGCGAGACTATATACTGGGGGTTCCTGTAGTCGATGTGCGGGGGGCCGGTTAGTCGAGGTAATATGTGCATGTAGGTAGAGTTAGTGACTATGCATAGATACTGTTATTATCAGCAGTGTAAAAGGTGGAGGGCTACGTTCATGAATGCATGTGTAACGTTGTACACACAATTTCGCTACATATACCTGCCATTGGCAGCTGACGTTTAGTTATATACCCGTTACTTAGCTAGCTGCCATGATATCAAGTAAGGATCCTTCTCTGCGAGAAGGGGGAATTGTTAACTTACAAATTAATGTTAATGGACAATACTTGCATGTAGTTGTAAAGTTGTCAGCCAACTAACGTTAGCTAGCCGACATGCGGATTTTCCTAGCATGCCAACGCTAGCTAGCTATCGTTACCCATTCATGTTCAGTGTCGACTCACTACACTATACAACTAGAAACTAACCATGAAAATAAATACTGGGTAAAAAAAAAAATACAAAAATATATACAGCAATGGCTGTAGATTGCTCTACGCTCGTGGATAATAAATACGGAACGTCTGAATAAATAACAGACCCAGAAAACCCGGGCGACCGGCAGCTAGTGATTACCGCTTCACCAAGACGAAGGAGCCCATGTCACTGCGCACCCATATACACACCACAATCATCTAAGATTTAAAACGCATTAAAAATCACATTTTGTCGCTTCAATGATACGACTATAGTTAGCAGTGTCTATTATACGTTTTCTACGTTTTTTTTCGAGTGGATGATAGTATATTGTATAAGATTTAACTCGGATTCGGTGAAGAGAATAAAAATAACATTCTCCTACCTAAACCCCGATGACGGAAAGAGGAAGTGTAAGGTTGAGCTAGACGATTTCTTCCGGTGAAATAGACCATGGGTCTGACGGGAACAGTAGGCACGTGATTTTTTTCTGCTGTAAATCTGATTGTCCAGCAGATGACAGCAAATCGTTAGCAGACATCTATTTGTGTTTTATAAATCTTCCCTACACACACTGTCTTGTACAATTAACCCTGTGAGGAGACAAAATTCAGTCCCATTCAAAATCCTATTTTCCCTAACCCTAACTTTAACCCCAAACCCCCCCCCCCCCCCCCCCCCACACACAGTGGTCACATAGAGCAGGGTGTATCCAGGGATGTCAAGTTCAGGGATGTCTCACTCACTATGAGGCCTTATAGTGTGTCTAGCATTGTGTTCCCCTGCTCAGACGTTGCTGATGCATGCCAGATCTTACAACACCTGGATAGGTACTTGACATATCAGCTAACCACATCATGTGTTACAGCAATCTGGTGCCTGACTGCAGAGTCGATGGCGTGGCACGCAACTATTGGTTGATGCATGCAACAACTGAGCAAAGGTACACGGCCAAGAATTCCTTCTTCCCAACTCCCGCTACTTCCCTTCCTCCCTGTGGCTTGCTGTTACATAAATCTTCCACAGCCAAGCTCTGCCATATAGCCAATTACCTCTGATTCACCTGATCTATCCCATATATGCTCCACCAAAGCAAAGAGAGATAGCAATGAAGAGGCAAAGAGAGAGAGGTCTGCAGAGCACATTTGACCATGTAAGCTACATAGCCTCTTGCCTTTTTTCCTACTCTCCTTATCTGTACTGATCTGACAGGGTACTATGGGGGAACCTACTATAGGTACGATTAAACCTGTCAAACACTTACAGATCAGTGTTGAATTGCAGATGAAGGATACAAGGAAAGGAGCCCTTTCAGACTATTGATTGAGTTCACTGAGGTATCGTATATGATTGAGATACAGCCAAAGTGGCACAAGGTCTTGCTTCCTTTCCTTATTTCCTATCTTAATAAATGTTTACTACCTTATAATATTTTTTGCAATTATATTATTTACTTAACTATGATACGCACTTCACCTGAGCAAAAAGCAGATAAGGTAGACTTATATTTCCATGCAAAAGGTTGCGGGTTGGCGGGACTGGCTGATGTCACTTCCAGAAACCAGAATGCTTATGGATGCTACTCTCAGATGCTGAATAGCCCACGTTTTCCAAGCATGGAGAGGCCAGTGATAGCCAGACTAGTAAATTGGGCTAAGGAACAGAAGTTGGGTATTGGAGAAAGGCCATCAGTGTGTATTGTGCAAACAATACAGCGGATGGCTCAGAAACCTGACGAAAGTGAGGGTGCAGATGTTGTAAAGACCTCAGAGTCCGAGCCTCGCCCCAATGGTCATGCAAAGGATGATTCTGGCCCAGTGGAAGTGGAGAAAGTGGAGGCCTGCCTTTTGGCTGACCCATATGTAGTCTCATTGTTAAATTGGTGAATGTAGATCAAAGTGGACTTGTGATTATTTTCTGAGATTCCCAGATGTGAGAAGTGTGCAGAAGAGCATGGGAGAATAGTGGAAAAACCTGTGTGTGTCAATTGTGGGGGTACCCATGTTGCCCGGTGCGAGAGAGACAGGTTGAGGTTGCCAGGGTCAGAGTAAAATAGAAGGTGTTGTATGCTAAGGCAGTGAAGAGAGTAGAGGATGATGGGTAGAGAGGGTGAGTAGTAGGCCAATACAGAGTGATACGAATTTGTGTTTCAAAAAGGTTGGCTTCTTAGCATTCATTGCCATGGTTATCAACTGTTCCACAGAAATGGAAAGTAAATCACAGAAAATAATGTTGTGGTGGCAGCTGCAGAGAAGTACTTGGGTGTACAAGTTTTTCCAGAAGAGTTACAAGGTGTGTTGAACGAAAGTGTCCTGGGCCGTCAGCATGGTGTAGGGTTAGTTAGGTTAATATAGTGGTATGGTGTAGGATTAGTTAGTTAGGTTAATATAGTGGTGTGGTGTAGGGGTAGTTAGGTTAATATAGTGGTATTGTGTAGGGTTAGTTAGGTTAATATAGTGGTGTGGTGTAGGGTTAGTTAGGTTAATATAGTGGTATGGTGTAGGGTTAGTTAGGTTAATATAGTGGTATTGTGTAGGGTTAGTTAGGTTAATATAGTGGTGTGGTGTAGGGTTAGTTAGGTTAATATAGTGGTATTGTGTAGGGTTAGTTAGGTTAATATAGTGGTGTGGTGTAGGGTTAGTTAGGTTAATATAGTGGTATGGTGTAGGGTTAGTTAGGTTAATATAGTGGTGTGGTGTAGGGTTAGTTAGTTAGGTTAATATAGTGGTATGGTGTAGGGTTAGTTAGGTTAATATAGTGGTATTGTGTAGGGTTAGTTAGGTTAATATAGTGGTATTGTGTAGGGTTAGTTAGGTTAATATAGTGGTGTGGTGTAGGGTTAGTTAGGTTAATATAGTGGTGTAGGGTTAGTTAGGTTAATATAGTGGTGTGGTGTAGGGTTAGTTAGGTTAATATAGAGGTATGGTGTAGGGTTAGTTAGGTTAATATAGTGGTATTGTGTAGGGATAGTTAGGTTAATATAGTGGTGTGGTGTAGGGTTAGTTAGTTAGGTTAATATAGTGGTATTGTGTAGGGATAGTTAGGTTAATATAGTGGTATGGTGTAGGGTTAGTTAGGTTAATATAGTGGTGTGGTGTAGGGTTAGTTAGGTTAATATAGTGGTATGGTTAGGGTTAGTTAGGTTAATATAGTGGTATTGTGTAGGGTTAGTTAGGTTAATATAGTGGTGTAGGGTTAGTTAGTTAGGTTAATATAGTGGTGTAGGGTTAGTTAGGTTAATATAGTGGTATGGTGTAGGGTTAGTTAGGTTAATATAGTGGTGTGGTGTAGGGTTAGTTAGGTTAATATAGTGGTATGGTGTAGTGTTAGTTAGGTTAATATAGTGGTATGGTGTAGGGTTAGTTAGGTTAATATAGTGGTGTAGGGTTAGTTAGGTTAATATAGTGGTATGGTGTAGGGTTAGTTAGGTTAATATAGTGGTGTGGTGTAGGGTTAGTTAGTTAGGTTAATTTTGTGGTATGGTGTAGGGTTAGTTAGGTTAATATAGTGGTATTGTGTAGGGTTAGTTAGGTTAATATAGTGGTATTGTGTAGGGTTAGTTAGGTTAATATAGTGGTGTGGTGTAGGGTTAGTTAGGTTAATATAGTGGTATGGTGTAGGGTTAGTTAGGTTAATATAGTGGTGTGGTGTAGGGTTAGTTAGTTAGGTTAATATAGTGGTATGGTGTAGGGTTAGTTAGGTTAATATAGTGGTATTGTGTAGGGTTAGTTAGGTTAATATAGTGGTATTGTGTAGGGTTAGTTAGGTTAATATAGTGGTGTGGTGTAGGGTTAGTTAGGTTAATATAGTGGTATTGTGTAGGGTTAGTTAGGTTAATATAGTGGTGTGGTGTAGGGTTAGTTAGGTTAATATAGTGGTATGGTGTAGGGTTAGTTAGGTTAATATAGTGGTATTGTGTAGGGTTAGTTAGGTTAATATAGTGGTGTGGTGTAGGGTTAGTTAGGTTAATATAGTGGTATTGTGTAGGGTTAGTTAGGTTAATATAGTGGTGTGGTGTAGGGTTAGTTAGGTTAATATAGTGGTATGGTGTAGGGTTAGTTAGGTTAATATAGTGGTGTGGTGTAGGGTTAGTTAGTTAGGTTAATATAGTGGTATGGTGTAGGGTTAGTTAGGTTAATATAGTGGTATTGTGTAGGGTTAGTTAGGTTAATATAGTGGTATTGTGTAGGGTTAGTTAGGTTAATATAGTGGTGTGGTGTAGGGTTAGTTAGGTTAATATAGTGGTATGGTGTAGGGTTAGTTAGGTTAATATAGTGGTGTGGTGTAGTGTTAGTTAGGTTAATATAGTGGTATGGTGTAGTGTTAGTTAGGTTAATATAGTGGTGTAGGGTTAGTTAGGTTAATATAGTGGTATGGTGTAGGGTTAGTTAGGTTAATATAGTGGTGTGGTGTAGGGTTAGTTAGGTTAATATAGTGGTATGGTGTAGGGTTAGTTAGGTTAATATAGTGGTGTGGTGTAGGGTTAGTTAGGTTAATATAGTGGTATGGTGTAGGGTTAGTTAGGTTAATATTGTCACGACCCGGCTCGAAGTTCATAACAAAAGGGAGACGATGTGGAGACAAGGAATAGCAAAATGTATTAATTAAATAAAGTAAACTAAATATAATTAACAATGGTGTGTGTAATCAGTAGTGTAAGTAAGTGTTTGCATGCATAAATGTGATAATGCGGGGTGTTGAAAGGTGCCAAAGCAAACAAACAAAAGGCCACAACCAAAATCTATCAGTGTCTGCCTGGAGAGAGTCTACTCAATGAATGAGGAAGATGTGCATTTGTCCTGGGACACACCCGAGCCCAGGTGTGTCCCATTTCGCTGTCTACCCTCCTGGCTCCGCCCACCGACATCCTATTAAGGAAAATAAGAGCAAAGAGAAAGAATTCAGCAGACAGAGTGGGAGGGTCGTCAGCCCCCCCCCCCCCCCCTATAAAAACCGGGGACCAACAAAGACCCCGGAACACCATACCAGTCACACAACAAATTAATCCAGCCTTTGCGTCCCTTTGCCCCAGACAACCGCGTCCCCCCCAGACCTCAGCAACCTTTGCGGACAGGAAGCAACCTTTAAGAGGAAAGAAAACGAGACCAGAAGGGAACCGACAGGAGCGACAGAACAGGACAATACCAGACACCAAATAACAGTGGTCAGTCACGTGGACATTCAGGAACCGGGCGCACGAGAGAGTGCGTCAGTAATGACATTATCAGTCCCCCGGATGTACCGCACATCGAGATGGAATGCTTGTAAAAAATAAACACCATCTCATTATCCTCGGTTTAGGACACATCATGGACCTCAAAAAGGTGAGAGGGTTATGGTCGGTGTAGACCACAATAGGTACTACTCCCGACCCGACATACACTTCGAAGTGTTGTAGCGCCCATATGAATGCTAGCGCTTCTTTTTACATGACCAAGTAGTTCAACAGATAATGGTTAAACTTTTTGGAAAATAAACTAACAGGCCTCTCAACCCCAGACACATCTGCTTGCAGCAAAACTGCACCTGCCCCCACATGACTAGCATCCACTTGCAAGGTAAATGACAAATCCACGCGAGGAGCAGCCAGCACCGGAGTTGAGGTAAGCAACCTTTTTGCATCTTCAAAAGCCTGTTGACAACGAGAAGACCATACGTAAACAGCCTTAGCTTTCAGCAAATCTGTCAAGGGATCGACCACAGTAGAGAAGTTCCTACAAAAACCACGGTAATAACCAATCATTCCCAAGAAACGCATCACTTCCTTTTTAGTAGTTGTTGGTGGAAAAGCATCAATAGCTACCACTTTAGCCCGAACAGGATGCACTTCACCCTGCCCAACCACCTTTCCAAGGTATGTAACGGTCGCCTGAGCAAACTCACATTTAGCCAGATTGATCGTGAGGCGACCCGCAGCTAGGTGGTTGAACAAGGCTTGAATACGGGACAGATGTTCCTCCCAAGTATCTGCATATATCACTACATAGTCCAGATAAACAGCGCACCCGGCCAGACCGGAGACAACCCTTTTCATAAGTCACTGAAAAGTGTCAGGTGCATTACGCAGGCCGAAACTCATAACCGAATACAAGTACAGACCAGAGGGTGTAATAAAAGCAGAGATTTCACGTGCCTTACTCGTCAGTGGCACCTGCCAATAGCCCTTTAACAGGTCAAATTTGCTCACAAACTTAGCTGCGCCGACTTGATCAACGCAGTTCTTCATCCGAGGAAGAGGAAATTAATCTGGCTTGGTGACACTGTTTACCTTACGGTAGTCCGTAAAAAATCTGTTTGTCCCATCCGGTTTACTGACCAAGATACAGGGAGAAGCCCAACTGGAGAAAGAAGGCTCTGCTATCTTACTCTCCAGCATGTACTTGACCTCAGCATCCAGACAATGCAGTTTCTCTGAAGAAACTATATAGAACCGCTGACAAATGGGGTCAGCATCTCCAATGTCAATATCATGTTCTATTAAGTTTGTATGTGTAGGTGTATCAGAAAACAAACCTTAAAATGTCAGAATCAGACCAACCATCTCTTTCCGCCCATCAACAGGTAGATGAGCGAGAAGGCTGTCTAAAATATCCAGTGTCTCTGAATTTTTCAATCTACCCTGCAGTATGCAATCGTCGAGACCAGGAACGTCTTCCTCCTCATGCACGGACCTAGCATGACAAGAACCCAGAGAAATAACGGTATCGGCCAAAACAACAGGTTTACCGTCCTCTGTAGACTCCCACTGGGACGTGCATAATAGGGTTTTAACAAATTTACATGGCACAGTCGGTGTGCTTTTCTCCGTTCTGGAGTGGCAACTAGATAATTTTGCTCTGTGTACTGGCGCACCACCGTATATGGACCTTGAAACTTGGCTTGAAAAGGAGAACCAACGATTGGCAGCAGAGCAAGAACCTGGTCACCTGGACTAAAGTGACGAGGCTCAGTTCGCCGATCAAATATGCCCTTCATAACATGATCGACCACACACTCACGCACAGTAGCTGGCGGCATGCACAAACAAAATGTGCGAACGCCATGATACCACGGAAGAAGAAGGCTACAGGTTAGTGTGGCCGGGACCGAAAAGGTTGTTGGGACGTGGGTTGATCAGAGAGCTCCGGTGTCAATCATTGATAAACAAACAATACAATTTTACTCAGTGTGGCAACGGTTTGGTGCGGCTGTGCTGCGACTTGGTCAGAGGTGGTAGGAGATAGTGATGGACAAGAAAGTGAAGCAAGTATGGAACATGGTGGTACAAATAAAGGGGGGAGTAAGAAAGAGAAAGCGGGAGAGAAAGGGAGTAGGGGGTTTGAAGGGGAGCGAGAGATCTATGGAGGCAGAGAGGACGCAGAAAAAGGAAGTTTGAGAAGAGCAACATAGTTTCCAACACCAGCGGCAGTTTGGAGGTAGATAAGTGGCAAGGGAAGGAGGAGCAAAAACTGATTCTGAAGTTTAGGGAGGAAGGGGGAGTTGGGGCGATGTGTCCAATAAGTTTGACGGCTGTGATAAAAGAGTTGATTGGGGGCCTTCCGAGTGGCGCAGCGGTCAAAGGCACTGCATCGCAGTACTAGAGGCATCACTACAGACCTGGATTCAATCCCAGGCTGTATCACAACCGGCCGTGATCGGGGTCCCATAGGGCGACACATAATTGGCCCAGCATCGTCCGGGTTAGGGGAGGGTTTGGCCGGGGGGGGGCTTTACATGGCTGACCTCGGTAGTCAGTTGAATGGGGTTTCCTCTGACACATTGTTGCGGCTGGCTTCTGGGTTAAGCGGGTCATGTTTGGTCGGGTCATGTTTCTGCGGACTCATGACTCGAACTTCGCCTCCCGAGCCCGTTGGGGAATTGCAGCGATGAAACAAGATCGAAATTGGGGAGAAAAAGGGGGGAAATGGAGCAGAGGGAATAAGCTCTGAGTGGAGCAAATAGGGTGGTGTAAGGTGATGTGGAGCAGCTGGACTGATCAAGCAGGGAAGCAGTGGATTAAAGGGGTGATAACAGGAGTGGTGTGGAGCAGCTGGACTGATCAAGCAGGGAAGCAGTGGATTAAAGGGGTGATCACAGGAGTGCCTGTGAGTGTTAGTATTAAAGAGGTAAGTAACAATTTGAGAGGAGGCATTCTGGTGAATGTTCAAAGATTGCTAGCAACAAGGGGTGGAGTTAGGGTAGATAGCTGTCTATTCTGTTACACTTCAAGGACAGGGTACTGCCAAATAAAATAACCATAGGATATACAGTGCATTCAGAAACTATTCAGACCCCTTCACTTTTTCCACATTTTGTTACGTTACAGCCTCATTCTAAAATGGATTCATTAAATAAAAATCGTCATCAATCTACACACAATACCCCATAATGGCAAATTGAAAACAGTTTTTTTGAAATTTTTGCAAACAAAAAAAGATAGGGGTCAAAATCATTGTTTTCAATAACTTTCAAAACCCCTCCTTTTCAGGATAAAAGCACAGAGCCTTTTTGTAAAATATTTTATTTTACATAAGTATTCAGACCCTTTGCTATGACACTAGAAATTGAGGTCAGGTGCATCCTGTTTCCATTGATCATCCTTGAGATGTTTCTACAACTCGATTGGAGTCCACCTGTGGTAAATTCAATTGATTGGACATGATTTGGAAAGGCACACCTGTCTATATAAGGTCCCACAGTTGACAGTGCATGTCAGAGCAAAAACTAAGCCATGAGGTCGAAAATATTGTCCATAGAACTCTGAGATAGGATGGTGTTGAAGCACAGATCTGGGGAAGGGTACCAAAAAAATGTCTGCACCATTGAATGTCTCCATGAACACAGTGGCCTCCATCATTCTTAAATGGAAGAAGTTTGGAACCACAAAGACTTTTCCTAGAGCTGGCCGCCCGGCCAAACTGAGTAATCGGGGGAGAAGGTCAGGGAGGTGACCAAAAACCCGATGGTCACTCTGACAAAGCTCCAGAGTTCCTCTGTGGAGATGGGAGAACCTTCCAGAAGGACAACCATCTCTGCAGCACTCCACCAATCAGGCCTTTATGGTAGTGGCTGGACGGAAGCCACTCCTCAGTAAATGGCACATGACAGTCCATTTTGAGTTTTCCAAAAGGCACCTAAAGGAGTCTCAGACCATGGAAAAACAAGATTTTCTGCTCTGATGAAACCAAGATTAAACTATTTGGCCTGAATGCGAAGTGTCACGTCTGGAGGAAACCTGGCACGTATTGTGTTTAGATTAATGAGGGGAAAAAAACTATTTAATCAATTTAAGAATAAGGCTCTAATGTAAGAAAATGTGGACAAAGTCAAGAGGTCTGAATACTTTCAGAAAGCACTGTATAAGTTATTATGTGAGGGCTTACTGTATGTACCAAAGACTTTAAAATGTGTGAGAGAAAAATTCCGTATTTACCTGATTTGTTTGCTATTAATAGTTAACAATAAATACTTAACAAATAGTCAGACATTTCTGTTCTACAAATGCTGTGTTTTTGCAATGGGATGGTCTCCACTCTAGCTCCCTGCAGCTAATCTGGGCGTATGGTCAAGTACATGGGTTTTACTAGCGTTAGTTTAGGAGTAGAACAATCCATCATTGTTCCTAATCATTCTTGCATCTGAGAAACTAAGCCAGGTTGTGGGTTAAAACAACACCAGGTGCAGATAACCATAAGATGAATCCGAGGTGGCTTATGATGCCCCCTGATCTGCATGGGAGGGGTGGAACCAGCCATGACTAAGCATTTATAGTGTCTGCTATGTAAGAACCAGGATTCATCTGTATGGTGAGGCTCTCGGTCCAACACTCAAGAGTGTTGGGTCGACCAGCCTCATTATTGCAGAGCACTCACTCCATTCACTTGTGTGTGTGTGTGTGTGTGTGGTGTGACCTGCTCTTCATTAATACGTTTTGAATAAGGTAATATCCTGATTGGTGATTGACCTTGTCTCTCCTCATTATTGATTTGAATTGCCATGACAGATGTTATACCTGCCATGTGGCAACAGCCTGTAAAGAGAAAAAGAGGTGTGCCAGGTATGGAGGGCAGCATGAGTATGGGAGGTCTGGGTATGGTGGACAACCAACGTGCTGCAGCTGTGGGGGTGCTCATAGAGTGGCATATGGTGGGTGTGAGGCAATGAAGCAGGCAGTGGGAGTGGAGAGAAGGGTGTCATATGAGGCGGTAAGGGTGGTCCAGGTCCAGGGAGATACAGATTCAAGAGATACAGGGGAGTACAGATGGATGGAAATTACCAGGTGATGGAAAATCTGAAGGAAATGAAAGATCTGGTGTGCCTGAATGATGGCCGAGGGACCAGGATTGATGTAGCCACAGAGAAAGAGGACCTCACTCTGGACCTCACTCTGGTATCTAGTGCGATGGCAGGAATCTGTGAGTGGGAGGTATGGGGGGAGTCGACAGTAGGGAGTGATCATTACCCCATAGTATGGACAGTAGGCCAGAGGGAGGAGGAGGTGTTAGTGGATGGAGTAAGCAGGTGGGTGTTTGGAAGGGCAAAGTTGGATCAGTTTCAGGAGCTGAGTGAGCAGGTGATGGCTCAGGTGGATATGAGAGGGGATGTGGATAGTATGAATAACTGGGTAAGAACAGCTTAAGTGGGGGCATCTACTGAGGCTTTACCTAAGAGTTCAGGGATGAGGAGGAAAGCAGTCCCATGGTTGATGGAGGAGTGTGGGGCAATGGTGAGGAGTAGGAACAAGGCATTTAAAGTACTGAAAAGGATGCTTAACTTCCAACATCTCATTCAGTATAAGCAGACTGAGGCCCTGGTGAGGAGAACTATCCGTTAGGCAAAGAGGTCATGTTGCCGTCGGTTCTGTGACACCATTGGAAGGGCGACACCTGTGGGAGAAGGGTGGGGGATGACTAAGAGGATGAGTGGGGTCAGAAGGGAGTGGGATTATCCAGTGTTGACGAGTGGGAAGGATGTGGCAGTAACAGATGAGGAGAAGGCAGAGATGATGGCCAAAGCATTTCTCCAAGTACATAGCTCAGCAAATTTGTCAGAGGAGGGGCAGAGGGGGAGAGAGAGCATGAGAGAGGAGCATCCTGGAGTGTTGGATAGGAGGGAGGACGTAAATTATGTGTTGAATGCACCATTTAGCATGGTAGAGATGAAAAGGGCAATAGGTAAGGCTGGGTTAACTTCACGTGGGAAAGATGAGGTGTGTTATGTTATGTTGGCCCATCTTAGTGATGAGGCACTGGATAAGGTATTGGTGTTGTACAGCAGAGTGTGGGAGGAGGGTAAACTACCAGGCAGCTGGAAGGAGTCAGTAGTGATACCAATCAGGAAGCCAGGGAAGTACCCAACGAGGCCAACAAGCTATCGGCCAATGGCTTTAACATCACATGTATGTAAGATTATGGAATGTATGATTACAGGGAGGCTAACTTACTTAGAGCAGGGGTCTAGTATCGCCACATCAGAGTGGGTTCAGGAAGGGTAGGGGAACTATGGACCCAGCGCTCTGCTCAGAAGCAGAGGTCAGGAAGGCTCAGGTGAACAAGGAGTCTGTTGTAGCGTTCTTTTTTTATGTGGAGAAGGCATATAATGTGGAAGGAGGGGTTGTTAATCAAGTTTGATATTATGGGGGTAGGAAGAAGAACATACAACTGGATAAAGGATTTCCTGATAGGACGGTCTATTCAGGTGAGGGTGGGGAAGTCTCTATCAGGCAGCTACCTAGTGGATAACGGTACACCTCATGGGAGCGTATTTAGTCCTCTGTTGTTCTCAATCGTGATCAATGATGATTACTTTCAGGTACGGACGGATATTGGGAGGTCGTAATTTGCAGATGATGGGGCCTTATGGAAGAGCGGAAGAAACGTGCCATAGATAGTCATGAAGGTACAGGAAGCAATTGATGAGCTAGAGCAGTGGGCATTAATGTGAGGATTCAGGTTCTCTGTAGAGAAAACTCAGACAGTGTTCTTTACCAAGAGGAAGGTGGGAGATGAGGTATGCTTGAGGTTATATGGGAGAAACTTGGAGAGGGTGGGGCCCTTCAGGTTCCTTGGGGTATACTTTGACACTAGACTGACCTGGGCAGAACACATTGAGAGAGCGGTGGGAAAGTGTAAGAAGGTGCTAAATGTGATGCGCTGTCTGATGGGGAAGGATTGGGGGGGCTGGGCGTTTCTCATTCAGGACCATGTACGTTGCATTGATCTGATCTGTAATAGACTATGGCAGTATAGCGTATGGTTGGGCAGCCTGGACCTTAATGGAAAGGCTAGATGTCATACAGGGGAAAGGACTCAGTAGTGGGGCGTTTCTGACCTCCCCAGTTGCTGCACTACAGGTGGAGATGGGGGATATGCCATTGCAGATTAGGAAACAGCAGCTGGCAATGAATTATTGGGTCAACCTACAGGGACATGGGGTGTCTCATCCTGGAAAGGGATTTTACAGGCATGCTGGGAACATGAGCGAGGACAGAACACGAGCTTTGGGTGGGAGGGTAATACCCAGGCGAAGGAGAAGGGACTGTTTGGAAGGGAGTTTATTCCAATGGTAGCTATTCCTGTAAATCCACCACTCGCACCTCCAGTAGGTGATCTATAAGTGTTGGAGAAACTATAAAAAGATAGGGAGGCTGTTCATCCATCTGATTTGTTTAATAGATGTCTGGATACTGTGTATCAAGATGTTGTGGCCATTAACACAGATGGTTCCAAACATCAAGAACAGGATGTACTGGGTCAGCATTTGTAGTGCAGGAATGTTTGGTAGCAGTCAGGAAACGTATTACAGATCGTCTGGCTGTATATACGGGAGGCTAATGGCCATATTGTTGGCCTTGCAGTGGGTGGAGGAAGTCAAGCCTGACAGAGTACTTATTTGCTCTGATTCATGTGCAGTGTTGATGACTGCAGTTATTTAGCTCACGTAGCACACAATACCTGCTTTATGATGTACTACAAACTCATGGCAGGATGGGACAGATGGGTATACAGATAAGATTTACTTGGGTCCCAGCCCATGTGGGGGTGGAGGGGAGCGAAGCAGTTCATGTACTGGCTAAACAAGCACTTAGTAGTGGGGATGTTGATGTTGTAGTTTCAATGAGCAAGACAGAGACAAAAAGTCTGATATGGGCAGTGATGGTGCAGAGATGGCATGAGCAGTTTAATATAGATACTAAGGGGCAGACATGTATATTTTATTATCTTTTTTTTTTAAGAGCAACGGGCTGGCAGGATTTAGTTTCTCCCTGTCTCTGGCCCACACTCCAGTGCAGTAGGTGGCGGTAATGCATCCTAACGTTAGATGCCAACCGCCGATAAACCCAAGCGAAGAAGAAGAGGTTGCGGGTTCTAGTGATATCTCGCGGTACCTGTGCGAGTAGTTTAGCTTCATTCCACCACGGAGAAGCCAGTGGAAGGTGTTGGTTACAGCTTGAAGTTGGTACTTTAATTTGAAACCACGTAGAAACTGACAGAAAATAATATTTATTAACAAAATAAATGTGTTTAATTGCCTGAAAGGACATCAAGTCAGCTACATATTACGGACTGGAATCAAGGACGAATTCTGTGATCTACGAAGAAACTATCTAGCTAATTTAGCCTGCTAACAAAGAAAAGCATTTCTCTTGAGAAATAATCCTCACTATTCTCTTTAGTTATGAGTCATGTGGTCGTCGATAATCCACACGGTCTAGATCAGCAGGTGAGTGACTACTTCGTTTTCTATTGACTTAATAAAATAAAAACATGAACAAATATCAAAGTTAAGACACCTAAAATAACACTCGGTCAGCTTGCTACGTGTATGCTAAGCTAGCAAGCTGAAGTGGTCCGTAGAGCCAAGCTACGTTAAGCTAGCGCGTAGCTAACTGCGTGGATGTGTCTGGTAAAATGGTGGTTGGTGTGTGTCGCCGGTGAAATTAGATGGTCATGGCGGAGCTAGCGAATGCTGCCTAGTAATATTCGGTCCCGATCACACTTATTGGTAGCAAATTATTTGTCTCAAAAAGATTTTGTCGTTGTACACTTGCTGTCTATTACGGCATAGTAGCTAGCTGGCAGCTTTAAACAATATTAATTTTAACCTATACAATGTGTTTAACTAGCCATTCTAAGGTTACCTACACGTGAGGCCGGTACCGATTGCGCAGTTGATGGTTTTACGGCAATTTTATCCAGGCTCTGTTAGGCCTTAGCTAACGTTGGCTAAGTAATGTAGCTATCTACGAAGCTTAGATTTGTCAGCATGTGAAGTAGTTAGTTACCTGGCAATTTGATATTCAAATAACTTTAGTTTACTTGCTAGCTGGTTACCTTGATGAAATTCTACCGGCCGGTGAAAGTAACGTTAACTGCTGAGTGTTGAAACGTGGCGCAGGAAATAACAATTTGTCTACTGTACTGTAGGGGACGAAGAGTTAAAAAAAAAAAAAACTACTCCAGTCTGCGTTTACGAAGCCAATATGTCATTAGCTAGTTAATGTTTGGTTTGTTATGTAAAACATAGTTAACTAGCAATGTTAACCTCCTTTGGTTGTATGTTGTCTGTAGCTAGCTAGAGGTTAACGTTAATCTATTCACTACGAACCTTAGGACTCAAGCCAAGAATGTTGGCTGTGAATCGAACCTTTAGCACACTTAGAATCACCTTATCTTTAATGTCAACATTTGATTTGTTTATTTGACCTACAGGCTCTCTCATAGTGAAAACGTAACTTTTTCCAGTCAATGCTAGGATCTGACTCTTTTTGGCACTTTGCTCTATCTGATCTGGAAGCATTAATTCACACTTTGTTTATACCGTGCTTGTGTTAAGACACACTTAACAGTATTTTGTGTTTTCAGCTTGCTGGCCTAGACTTGAACTCAGACGGACAGGGAGGAGGCACTGGCCGTAAGTATTCACATAAATATAGTTCTCAAGTGGTGTTCATCTTTTGAGCACAGATATTCATAGGGCATTCAATGACAGCAAATTGTTCTGTGTACGGCTATTACTAAATAATTACATTATCTATTAGATCATACTGCTAAGGCAGGGGTTCACAAAGTTATTTGGCCTGCAACCCCATTTTGATATAATTTCCTCACCCCACCATGTAAAAAAAACTGATCAACGGCCAATCTTAACTTCATTTCAATTGGAACTGAGTATTACAAATCAGTTGAAGTATTTACAGTTGAAGTCGGAAGTTTACATACACTTTGGTTGGAGTTATTAAAACTCGTTTTTCAACCACTCCCCAAATTTCTTGTTAACAAACTACAATTTTGGCAAGTCGGTTAGGACATCTACTTTGTGCATGAACCAAGTAAGCTTTCCAACAATTGTTTACAGACAGATTATTTCACTAATAATTCACTACCACAATTCCAGTGGGTCAGAAGTTTACATGCACTAAGTTGACTGTGCCTTTAAACAGCTTGGAAAATTCCCAAAAATGATAGGCTAATTGACATAATTTGAGTCCATTGGAGGTGTACCTGTGGATGTATTTCAAGGCCTACCTTCAAACTCAGTGCCTCTTCGCTTTACATCATGGGAACATCAGAAGAAATCAGCCAAGACCTCAGAAAACAATTGTACGCCTCCACAAGTCTGGTTCATCCTTGGGAGCAATTTCCAAACGCCTGAAGGTACCACGTTCATCTGTAAAAACAATAGTACGCAGTATAAACAACATGGAACCACGCAGCCGTCACATCGCTCAGGAAGGAGATGTGTTCTGTTTTTAGAGATGAACGTACTTTGGTGCGAAAAGTGCAAATCAATCCCAGAACAACAGCAAAGGATCTTCTGAAGATGCTGAAGGAAACAGGTACAAAAGTATATATATCCACAGTCAAACAAGTCCTATATGGACATAACCTGAAAGGCCGCTCAGCAAGGAAGAAGCCACTGTTCCAAAACCGCCGTAAAAAAGCCATGTGCAACTGCACATGGGGACAAAGATTGTACTTTTTGGAGAAATGTCCTCTGGTCTGATGAAACACAAATAGAACAAAACAAAAAATGTTTGGCCTTAATGGCCATTGTTATGTTTGGAGGAAAAAGGGGGAGGCGTGCAAACCGAAGAAAACCATCCTAACCGTGAAGCACGGGGATGTCAGCATCATGTTGTGGGGGTGCTTTGCTGCAGGAGAGACTGGTGCACTTCACAAAATAGATGGCATCATGAGGCAGGAAAATTGTGTGCATATATTGAAGCAACATCTCAAGACATCAGTCAGGAAGTTAAAGCTTGGTCGCAAATGGGTCTTCCAAATGGACAAGGACCCCAAGCATACTTCCGAAGTTGTGGCAAAATGGCTTAACGACAACAAAGTCAAGGTATTGGAGTGGCCATCACAAAGCCCTGACCTCAATCCTATAGAAAATGTGTGGGCAGAACTGAATAAGTGTGGGCATGGAGGCCTACAAACCCAACTCAGTTACACCAGCTCTGTCAGGAGGAATGGGCCAAAATTCACCCAACTTATTGTGGGAAGCTTCTGGAAGGCTACCCAAAACGTTTGACCCAAGTTAAACAATTTAAAGGCAATGCTACCAAATACTAATTGAGTGTATGTAAACTTCTGACCCACTGGGAATGTGATGAAAGAAATAAATGCTGAAATAAATCATTCTCTCTATTATTCTGACATTTCAGTCTATAAATAAGGTGGTTATCCTAACTGACCTCAGACAGGGATTTTTTTACAAGGATTAAATGTCAGGAATTGTGAAATTGAGTTTAAATGTATTTGGCTAAGGTGTATGTAAACTTTCATCTTCAACTGTAAATCTGAAGGAAGGGATGTTCAGAAGATCATCATGCAATTTTGAACTTCTATGTAGAAAAGAACATTGTCGTCAGTTTTTTTTTTTTCCCCCTCGTCTGATTTAGTACCTGTTCTTGTCCACTCTGTTGTAGTGAATCCTGCGCGCTTGTGAGCATTGTAGATGGAAACGGAAGACTCTTGTTCCTGAGTCTTTATTTTTTTACCACTCTTTCTCCCCAACCTTGGGGTATCCAATTGGTAGTTAGCCTCTCCTCTCCCCATGAGACAAAACTAAGGTTGAGAGCCATGCGTCCTCTGAAACACAACCCAACCGCACTGCTTGATACAATGCCCACTTAACCCGTAAACCAGCCGCACCAATGTATGGGAGCAAACATTTTACACCTGGTGACTATTAGCGGGCACTGCGTCCGGCTCGCCACAGGAGTCACTAGTGCGCGATGGGACAAGGTCACCCCTGCCGGCCAAACCCTCCCCTAACCCTGACGACGCTGGGCCAATTGTGCGACGCCGCATGGCTCTCGTGGTCGGCTGCAACAGCCTGGACTCGAACCCAGAAGCTCTAGTGGCACAGCTAGCACTGCGATGCAGTGCCTTAGACTACTGCGCCACCAGGTTGGCCCCTTTCCTGAGTCTTATCTTTCAGCGATGGGGTCATTTATATTTTGTAGCTTAAATCGTTCAAAAGATAGAGCTACATTTGTAGGAAGAAAACCCAAACCGCTTACTGAAGTAACTCAGGTTCTATGAACCAGGTGTGATATCAGGTTCTCTCGTGACCCTGTTTTCAAACCAGGCGACACCACATAGGGCAGTGTTTCTAAAACTAAGGGATTAGCGTGTACAGATAACATGTAGGCTAAAGGTGGCAAAATGACACTTGTGAGATGACAATTTGGGTATTTTTACAGAACAATTTGCATGGAGTGTCTCATTGTGGCGATTCCGTTGGTCGTCATATTCATAGCTTTACCATACGATGTGTTTCTCGATACGAAGACTGACAGTTCTAAATTTGTTTCTGTTTCCAGGGCGTTACATTCCACCTCACTTGAGGAACAAAGAGGTTTCCAAAAACGGTAAGGGATCTCTTTGACACAAAGTAAATCACACACAATACATAACTCACTGGTATTGCCACAGTCATTGCTTACAATACAGACCCACACTTAGTGAAGTCTTCCGCAAATTCTCATTAGTGTCCCAATTCTATAGGTCTACCCTTCTGCCCTAAGTGTACACTTGGTCACTTCCCTTCATGGATTTAAAAGGAAAGGTGGAATGTTCCTTTGGCCTACGCTTACCCCATTTCAGTCCTTTTTAAATGCATGCGGCACGGTGTACAAGTACATAATTGGGAGAGAATTTGACATTCAGTGCAGTTATTAGAAAAAAGGACTTGTTATTAATGGTGTGCAATATGTTTTTGGTCTGTTATAATAGGGTCAGGATGGGTTGATATTGCAAATTTGACCAGCAATGCATGCATTTGTCAGTTACGCAGAATGCTATTCGTTAAATATATCCCAGTAACCCAATTAGTACACATTTCTGCTCCTTGAGGCCAAAGGCAACCAAGAAAGACTCAAATTCTCAGAGTACAGGAGTTTAGGGGGAAAAAACTAAAATAGATCTTCTGTCTGTGCTTTTATTGGCAAAGACAAAGTAGAGCCTGCTACCCTCAAAGTAAAACCAGATGCTTTACCCCATCCGAACAGCATGAAAAGATGGCCTTCACAGTAGGCTGGAGGTCAGAAGCATTTGATTCCCATCTCTACGACGGCGCCAGTGTATGGCGACACTTCACATGCCGCTCTCTTGCTACTCTTTGTCATTGTGTTTAACTAAGTTGTTTATCCAAAATGTAGCACCAACACTTAATTACATCAAGAGTTTGTTCGCCAAGAATTGTTCCTCAAGAAAAACAAACATAGAAATAATCTCTGAATTTTGTTGGCTGAACCTGAAATACTTAATGATCAACTGTCACCTCTTCCACCCGCATGAGGGGTTTACCGGTTATTATGATTGCTCTTGCCGTACAGCCCCAAGCCAATTCTTCTACAGCTCTTGATGAACTTAATAGCGGTATTAAAAAAAAAAAAGGAAAACGTGTAGTCAGAGGCCTTATCTATCGCCGCGTAGGACTATAATTTGCCACCTGGGGAAAGTACTGGCGCAATACTTTCAACATGTCCCCTGACCAGGTGTGACAAAACACTGGACCGTTGCTGCTTCTCCACCCAGGGACCATATCGCTCCTTCACACAACCCCACTTCAGCAATCAGATCACTCATCAGTCCTTACTTCCTGTTTTACAAAGAGTAAGTGATGAGCACACAAACTACACTTAGTGTACAGTTAGTGCTTATCCAATGACTTGCAACTGCAAAGGTGCCTTATGCATTCAAATAGGATGCAACGAGTTATAGTAATTAATTTGTGACCTTGAGCAGCAGTTCCCAAAGTTCTTGAACAACATTTTTTTTGTGCAAAATAACTTAGCGGACCTCCCATTGGGAACTGCTGATCTAGAGAAAGTTATTGAGGTTGCTAAAGACAGGAGAAACTGGACAACTAGTTCAAGGCTTCCGACTTGTTCGCGTGGCAGGTACTTCAAGCTATCACGGAGAAAGCTAGCGGAATTGCCCATATTGACTCCACACTCCCACATGAGGTGAACAACTCTGATCTACAGCTTCCAACAACTCAGAGGAATATTTTCACAAGTTTCAATCAAGACCTTGTAGTCTCGTGATTCCTACTGTTTGTTGGCCGGTTGTTTATTGGCCTGCTATCTGCACAAGCATATGTTGAGTTGCGTGAGTTAGGGCTGTTATACCAGGCACTATCACTGATGTGAAGAGGCTACGCGACAGACCAGGCAACTAGTTTTAAAGCTGAACTTCACGCAAATCGGCAACATATCACATGCCTGCAAGATGACCAATTGGAGGACGGATGGTCGGGCTACTTAGCATTTGGCGTTGCGCTGGATATAGGCAACCAACATGATCTTCTGAATGCCCATGAGAAGAACCACGATTTTTTTATTTTTTCCTAAGTAGTTTTTACAATCAATTCTGTGACGTAATGGAAGTCTAGACACCTGCCTTAACATATTTTGTGTTGGGAGAGGGTAGCATGGACATTCTTTCGTCTGTATTCTTGCAGTTAATGCAAATGATCTACAATAGACATTCTCTGGCATTTTTTTTAATCGTCTGCACATCAGGGTTGTTGGATTTAGACATGTAACAGTAATGTTTGCTACTTGCTTCTCACTGGGCCCAACACATAACAATATTATTTTAGGGAAAGGCAAGTCTGAGTTCTAAGAAAAGTGTCACGCTAAGCTAGCGCTGACTCATTGAGACTGACTCACCTCTTAGAAGTTGTGCAATGATTAATGAGATATTCAAAATGGGATTTACTTTGACATTTTTAAGATATTGTATAAGGTTTGTCTTGGGTTAGTTTCATCTCACTTTTGTGACTTTATTTGTCTTTTTATTCCACAACAGAAAATGCATATTCCTCTGGTAGACAGTGTGGTTATTCAGGGCCACCACCAGTAAACTTCTGTAAGTCCCTTCCGTCTGCTTTGTGCTGAGATGCATGAAATGGCCTTACACACAGCAACACCAATGTGGGTTGTTCCAGATGCTGGTTCTGTTCAATGGAGCTTTATTATTTTGACGTGCTTCCTAAAATGTTAAACAACTTCATATTTAAGATCTGATAATGTGTGTTGGTACAAACTTCATTTTTATTTGGAACCAAATGTGAAGAGTTCTAGCCTTTTTGAAAGACCAATACTTTTACCACTTTGTCAGTGGGGGCTGGTTAGACATGTGATATACCTGATTGTACCTGCTCAACACATTCCCAATAGAGAACGCCACCCACAGTTCCCACGGCTGGGAATAGGTTATCACTTTAGGATATGCAGCCATAGGTGTCGAGGCTACCTCTAGTGCAGCTTGTTTCTGGTGAATGGGTGTTGTAAAATGAATGTCTTTTGAGTAAGATTCTGCCCTGCACCGCTAGCTAGTATGGCTGTATTACTAATGCCAATGGGAGCTACTTAATGCTAACATACTAATGTTTAGTATCTGCAGTTGGAGTAAATCTCTGTCAAAAGGAGCCTACATTGTGTGTTCTGATCGTCCTAGGAGCATACAAAAGGAATACAATTAAAGCAGGGACTCCTGAATTAAAAGGAGCCTGTTTGATGAGTGTAAAATGTCTAGTAGCCTAGCCTATACTTGGAATCCTTCCTATAGGCACGGTAATGCTGCATTCATAGCCAGGTGTTAGAAGGATGTGATATTTAAAAAATAAACTAGGGCAAGTCAGTGAAGAACAAATTCTTATTTACAATGACGGCCTACCCCGGCTCAAACATAACCCGGACGACGCTGGGCCGATTGTGCCCTGCCCTATGGGACTCCAATCACGGCCGGTTGGGATACAGCCCAGGGTTGAATTAGGGTCTGTAGTTATGTCTCTAGCACTGAGTGCCTTAGATCGCTGAGCCACTTGGGAGCCCACATAGAACTGGGAAGAATCTGCTTGAACGCCCCTCCAACTGGAGTTAACCACTAGTGATTACATCTATCCCTGAGCTCCGACTTCTCCCACCCGCTGACGTCACCTATTAAGGAAATTGACCTCACATAGCATTTGGGGAAAATAAATGCAACAAAACACTTCAGAAAAATTATTCTTTTTTCTTTTTCCCAAGAGTTTGTTTACAAGCATGATAGCTGTACGTTTAGTTTATGGTTGACGCATTAGCCAATCTGTTCAAAGCACTTGAATGCATCTTAACTGGGATTTTGACTTCAACTGCCAATTACAACCTTCCCACTTGGTTATGAATGCACCATGAATGCCCAAGGGAAACGTGCGGAACTTGGAAGCTTTAATTTTGGTGAAGCTTCGCTTGTCTTTGGCGTTGGGCCTTGCATAGTGATGTCAGAGCTTGCAGTGTGCTGCTGTCTATGGTGACTGATCTGAATTCACCTTAATGTGGTCTGCTGCGAGGAGTGCTTCACCATTCTGGGGACTTTTATATAAAAAGGAGAAAAAATATAAATGTCATGTAGAAGGTGCGCAGACTTTTTTTAATTTATTTTTTCCTATTTCACTTGTTTTGTGGGGACATGGAAAAATAAAACATTTTAATAACATGCTCAAAAGCTCCAAATACGTATTTTTAGAAACTGTTACAATTTCAGTATAGTGACGCAACATTCTATTGGATTTTTATTGCTACTCAAGCGTTACCTCTGTCCATTCTAGCAGCAGGCTGCACAGAGAATGACAGCTGGGTAGGTGAAACGGCTCGAGTCGCACAAAAGGGAATATAGCGGTGCCAGTAAAGTTCAGAATGGCATGATTTGGTGTGTACATCTAAAGACCTGCATCACTATACTGAGACGTCGTTTTCTTAAAGGACGTATTTGGGTGTTACTGGAGTTGTGGTTTATTTAAAATATATATATATATATTACTTTTAAAGATGGTGAGCCACTCCTTTAACTTTCCTGTCCAGAAATAGTCCCTTCTATAAAGAATGAGCAGACTTGCTAATTGTACTGTCTGAAATTAAATTTTATTTAACCTTTAACTAGGCAAGTCAGTTAAGAACAAAATCTTATTTACAATGACTGCCTACCCAAGCCACTGTATAAACATGGCCCAAGCCACTGTCTAATTTCATGTAGTAAATGTTTTACGTTTGGAGACTTACACTCAAGTAATTTCTATAGAATTGTTTTATTAATCAGTGTCAGCCTGCATTCATTTGAGTTACATGTCATTGCATCCTTGACGTTAATGCACAGTTTGCATCAATAGAGGTCTAGGCTACATGAACAAGTGTTTCTGGACTCCTCAGGGCTTTTCCAAGATGAAGCTATCTGACTCTGTTAACGCTGGCTCTGAATGGTAGCCTGTGATTCTGCACAATGTGTTTGCATAGTGCACTGGGATGTGAACAGTGTCTTTGTACACAGCTCTAGGCCTGGTCTGAAGCCTCCGCTATCATGTACGTACGGTTTGCCCAGTGTTTCAAGTGTGAAAGCTAGCACTTGAAGGAACCCCCTGAAGATCCACAGTTGGCTGTGGAAGCTGCCTATTTTAAATTAATATCTAGGATCAGTTCTCACTTTTGTATCTAAAGCTTTACCACTATGAAGTGAAAGAATAAACCTGACCCTAGATCTGTGGGTTGGGGCTGTTTGTCACCTATGGAAGTGGTGTAGACCGAACTGTCCATCCCTGCTAATCCTCCTCCCCAACCCACAATGATGGCAGGGAACGATTGCTGTGGTATGTCTCTTGGACAGGAGTCTAACCGTGAGTAGTCCTAACTCAGGGTTGCCTTGCCGTAGATGTGTTTTAAAATAGGGGCTATTGTAGGAGTCTTTTGAAGTGTCTGTACTCTTCATTCTGCTGACGTGTCCACTTGTAGTGAACTCATACTGCCAAGTTCAGTCAGTTGGCCTCCCTTTTTAAAACTTGAATCTCTGAAATTGAGTTTTAGAAGTCCTTTGATCGATTGTCACTAGTTTTGCCAATGCCAATATTTATTGCAAGGATGGGGGGGATATACATGTATGTACAGTACCAGTCTAATGTTAGGACACCTACTCATTCCAGGGTTGTTTATTTTGACTATTTTCTAAATTGTAGAATGATAGTGAAGACATCCAAACTATGAAATAACACATGGAATCATGTAGTAAACAAATCCAAATATATTTGAGATTCTTCAAAGTAGCCTTTGCCTTGACAGCTTTGCACGCTCTTGGCATTCTCCCAACCAGCTTTGAGGTAGTCACCTGGGATCCATTTAAATGAACAGGTATGCCTTGTTTAAAGTTGTGGAATTTATTTCCTTAATGTGTTTTAAGCTAATCAGTTGTGACAAGGTAGGGGTGGTATACAGAAGATGGCCCTATTTGGTAAAAGGCCATATTTAGGCAAGAACAGCTCAAATAAGCAAAGGGAAACAACAGTCCATTACTTTAAGACATGAAGGTCAGTCAATAAGGAAAATTTCAAGAACTTTGAAAGTTTCTTCAAGTGCCGTCACAAAAACCAAGCGCTATGATGAAACTAGTAAAACAAATAATTAAACCCTTGAATGAGTAGGTGTCCAAACGTTTGCCGTGTATATGCAATATACCTACTCATTCAAGGTTTATTTTTATTTTTACTGCTTTCTACATTGTAGCGCATTAGGGAAGACCATCAAATATGAAAACACATTCATGTAGTAAAAAAATAAAATAAAAAGATTCTTCAAAGTAAGCACCCGTTGCTTTTTGACAGCTTTCTCTCAACCAGCTTCACCTGGAATGCTTTTCCAACAGTCTTGAAGGAGCTCCCACATATGCTGAGCACTTGTTGGCTGCTTTTCCGTAACTCTGCGGTCCAACTCATCCCAAAACCTCTCAATTGGGTGGAGGCCAGGTCTTCTGATGCAGCACTCCATCACTCTTCTAAGTCAAATAGCCCTTACACAGCCTGGAGGTGTGGTGAGCTGCAGAAGGCTGTAGTAGCCATGCTGGTTAAGTGTGCCTTCAATTCTAAATAAATCACGGAGTGTCACCAGCAAATTCCCATCACACCTCTTCTTCCGTGCTTCACGGTGGGAACCACACATGCGGAGATCATCCGTTCACCTACTCTGCGTCTCACAAAGACACGGCGGTTGGAACCAGTCGTTTCAAATTTGGACAGATTTCCACCGGTCTAATGTCCATTGTTCGTGTTTCCTGGCCCAAGTCTCTTGGTGTCCTTAGTAGTGGTTTCTTTGCAGCAATTTGAAGGCCTGATTCACGCACTCTCCTCTGAACAGTTGTTGAGATGTCTGTTACAAGACCTCTGACGCATTCATATGAGCTGTTCTTGCCATAATAGTTGGTCTTTTACCGAATAGGGCATCTTTTGTACACCACCCCTACCTTGTCACAACACAACTGATTAGCTCAAATGCATAAATTCCACACATTAACTTTTAACAAGGCACACTTGTTAATTGAAATGCATTCCAGGTGACTACCTCATGAAGCTTGTTGAGAGAATGCCAAGTGTGCAGAGCTGTCATCAAGGTGAAGGCATGGCTACTTTGAAGAATCTAAAATATATTTTGATTTGGTTCACAATTTTTCTTTTTGTACATTATTCCATAGTTTTGACGTCTTCACTATTCTACAATGTAGAAAATAGTCTAAAGACATTTTTGAATGAGTCTGGTACTGTGTGTTTTACTAATGGGAATTTTTACCTTTTGTCTGTGGGCCTGGGAATCCAATTTATCCCCTTCGTAGTCTCTGAATACATGACAACCCCATAGTACACTCTCTCTACCTGTCGTCATCCCTCTTCCTTTCATTCCTCTCCTCACCCTGTCCGTGAAGACTCTCCAGGAGGATGGGATGGCGGACGCAGCAACGGCTTCACCAACGGTTACCATGACAACCGCAACGGGGGACGCGGCGGGCCTCCCCGAAATGACAGAGGTGGGTGTGACAGCTGCCGTAGTAACACAATGGGTGACGCCTTGTTTAATCAGCCAGTGAACACCGTAGGTGGGGAAACCTACTGTGCCAAATTGTATTTATCTATTCATCAGTAATAGTAATTACATATGCCAACGGATGCAAGTAGGTAATGTATTATGCTGTAGATCTGGGCCTCTAGATGCTACTGTGCGTATACTCTATTTACTTGGTAATACTAGTAATATCTAATATATAGATGTTATCTGCAGAGGCAGAATTTCATTGAATCGCCAGCAATGGCAATAATGTGTTAATATAAATCAGACGTATTAAAATTGTTATTGATCAAATAGACTATGCTGGAAGGGTACAGATTAAAAATATATACAAACACCCCTGCACATTCAGTCTAACCCTATACTCATATCATCCAATCAAATCTATTTACCAAAATAGCTGCTTCTTTCCCAAACAATATTTTGTTGGTGGTAGACAATTCTTGCATGTTAGTGGGATGATGAATGTATCCACGGTTACTCACTGAGCTATCCACTCTCCCTACCCAGGGTTTGGTGGTGGACAAGATGGTGGAGGCTGGGGAAGTGCTCCCAGACAAGATGCAGCCTATAACAGCTTTGGAGGGAGGGGCAAGTCTTCCTTCTACAGCGACCGTGGATCATCAGGGGGTAGAGGGGGGTAAGTATCGCTGCACTGTCTGTTGGAACTCTGGATTTAGCCATACAATTAGGTGTGTGGTGTTTCAGACAGCTGATTTGTAAAAGTGTGGGGGTCTTTTGCAGTTATCAGCGTGGAGGGTATGGTGGTGGTGGTGGTGGTAACAACCGCTGGCAGGAAGACTCCAGAGACGACGAGGACTGGTCCAAACCCAGCCCTGCTAACGAACGGCTGGAAGCGTGAGTCTCACTCCTCTCTTAAATTGACCAAAAGCAGTGTCTAGGACTTCTGCAACTTGAAGTCTGCCATATATAAGCATACTCAACAATATTGGCCTTACATCAGTCTTAAAGCTGGTAGTGTGCAATATTCAGTTTGGTTTTTCCGGACAACTTTTGAAGAGTCCTGTTATAATGTTGGTTTGGAAATCAAGTCTGACGTCTTCTAACCCAAGCTATCTTTTTCCTCTCCACTCATCCAGGGAGTTGTTCTCAAGCGGCAACACTGGTATTAACTTTGAGAAATACGATGACATTCCCGTAGAGGCCACTGGCTCCAACTGCCCGCCACACATCGATAGTGTAAGTCGTATCACTGGCTTTACCAGTTGTCATGTAAATCAAGGGAAATGCTGTGTATGGAAAATGTTGAAGCTATTCTTATTGACAAAAGTCAACAGCGTAGAAGTGATCCAAAACTAATGCCGCCTTTGTTTTGCTATTTCAGTTCCATGATGTGGACATGGGGGAGATCATCATGAGTAACATTGCGCTGACCCACTACACGCGGCCCACCCCCGTCCAGAAATACGCTATCCCTGTCATTAAGTCTAAGAGAGACCTAATGGCCTGCGCTCAGACTGGTATGGGACTGAATGATTGAAGATCCACAATGAGTGATGCTGGGACTCAGATGTTTCACTTTAAAATGTATGATAAATTAAAACCAATGATTGCAAAGTTCAACAAATCATAACTCTATGCATAAAGGACTACTTTTAAAAATGCTACTAAAACACTTGAACAGTGCAGATGCAATGTTAACTGAAAAGCAGCACAAACCATCATTCTGTTACCAAACTCTGCACTGTTCTTCAAGTAAATTTGCAAGTTCAGTGCAATTTGTTAAAAGAAGTTCATGCACATGGAGTTGTGTGGTTTGTATAACTTTGCAACATTGTTTTTTGTTTACATTTTTAAAGTGAAAAAATCTGAGTCTCAGCATCACTCTGTTATTGTGGCATTGCCTATGAAGGAATGTTATTTACTTCGAAGGGAGAGACGCTAAGGGAAGTGCTATCTGGATATACTATGAATTTAAAACAGGTTTTCTGATCGTCTTTCTATCGCTTGATACCTTTTTAGACCAGCAAAGATGAATGATTATTATATTGACTAAAAGACAATGTTCCTCAGGCTCGGGTAAGACGGCAGCCTTCCTGGTGCCAGTGCTGAGCCAGATCTACACACAGGGGCCTGGAGATGCCGCAGCGGCTGCCAAGAACGGACAGGTACACACACACGACCAACCTGCAACATTGAGTTTTCCCATTGATCTGAAACATTGCTTTTCTGTGACAGCAATTCAATTGCCCCCCTTGACTTGCTCGTGTGCCGTTTATTTATTCTGTGTGCTGAGGTTGACCCAACACTTGTCGATTCCCTCCACAGGACAGTGGTAAATATGGGCGCCGTAAGCAGTATCCCCTCTCCCTGGTCCTGGCTCCCACCAGAGAACTGGCCCTGCAGATATACGAAGAGTCCAGAAAGGTATGGGCTAAATACACCATGGACAGAACATGAATGATCTTGTAGTGACAGTGTAATAGTAGAGTAGCCTAGTGGTGGCTAAGGAACATGGACCCGTTGACTTGAAGGTTGCTGATTACCAACATGTTGAGTGATTGCAGCTAGATTAAGAAAATATCAACCTCTATTCTTGGCATGCACACTCTCCTCGTGTGTGTTATGGAGGAACAAAATGCCCAGTGCTATGTCTTCGGTACCAGAATGTCTTGTTTTCTGGCACACTATCATGTTGAAATGAACTGGCATCAGGTTCTATGTAATCTGAGTGTTCTGCAGGCAGATGTGAATCTATGTAACATCTGCTATAGAACAATACTCCAAAGATGACAAAAGGATAATGGTTAATACTGAATTATGGGTAGTACTAGGGTTCTGAATGGTCCTGTATGTCTTCCCCCTGCAGTTTGCGTACCGCTCCCGCGTGCGTCCCTGCGTTGTGTACGGAGGGGCTGACATCGGCCAGCAGATTAGAGACTTGGAGCGAGGCTGCCATCTTCTGGTGGCCACACCTGGACGCCTGGTGGACATGATGGAGAGGGGCAAGATTGGCCTCGACTACTGCAAGTAAGTGGGTCATACGCCGAGGCTTACGGGTTGGCCAGGGCTTACGGGTTGGCCAGGGCTTACGGGTTGGCTGTTTCTGTTGTCCCCGTCAGCTATTTGGTGCTGGATGAGGCTGACAGGATGTTGGACATGGGCTTTGAGCCCCAGATCAGACGCATCGTGGAGCAGGACACCATGCCCCCTAAAGGCATCCGCCAGACCATGATGTTCAGCGCTACCTTCCCCAAGGAGATTCAGGTACACACACCCCAGTAGTGACGAAAGCTTGAGAAACTGAGTCAAACCCTTAGTCTGTTTCTGACTGTTTCTGACTGTTTCTGACTGTGTAGATGCTGGCGCGTGACTTCCTGGAGGACTATATCTTCCTGGCTGTGGGCCGCGTTGGCTCCACCTCTGAGAACATCACTCAGAAGGTGGTGTGGGTGGAGGACGGTGACAAGAGGTCCTTCCTCCTGGACCTGCTGAACGCTACAGGTAAGAAACACGTAGACACCAACGCTACCCTGTAACACTCAAACTATTCACACACTCACATTCACTCACAAACAAACCAAACTCCATCCTAAACATATGTATAACGTTCAGTCACAGATTGAAACTAATTCATAACACTTGCTAAGGTTTTTATCTAAGAGGGGTACATTGTTAGTCTTCCCTTGCCCCACCCCCAGCCACCTGTTAGTCTGTCCACCCAAAGTAAATGAATGTCCATGTGGACACAATTGTCTCTAAAACTAGTTGTCATGATGAACCTTCACCATTCTCCTCTGGGTGAAACAGAGGGTGGTTGATGGGAAAGCGCTAGTTATCACATATCTGTTAAGTATTAAGTTGCTCCACACTGCCTTTGGTTTACTTTGCTGGGCGGTTTGGTTTTATCTAGTCATTCCCAGTGACGCTCCTGATGTTCAGGAGGCTGCAGTGACACCTGGTAAGTATTATTATGGTACTTATAACCCTTAGTCTGACCCTCCCAACTGGCAAACATCCCACTCCTCACCCCCCCCACATCCCTTTCTTTCTCCTTTCATCATTTCTCATAGGAGCTTAAGGGCCAGAAATAAAGCTTGCAGTCTCAGGGCCATGGGAATCCTGCCCTTAGTTCAGCGGTGGGCAACTCCAAGCCATGGAGAGCTGTGGTGTGCAGGCTTTTATTCCAGCCCAATGCGAAGACACAAATTTTGAGTCTAAATGACACCATGGTGTCTCCAGGACCAGGGTTAGCCAGCCTTGTCATTTGAAACAGTAGTAACACTTGTAACCCTCGAGGTTTCTAATTGGAGCACAACCTGTTGCTTTTAAATTCATTTTCCTCTCTCTTTTTTGGGAAAGGAAGTGTTTCTGGCTTGGTGTTACTGTCTGGAACAATTTTAAACACACACGCGCGCGCGCACACACACACACACTCCGCATGTGTAGGGAGATTTTAAGGACACCGTGGGCTGTTTGCATTTGGAAACTGAGCTACACCTTCTGTTAGTCATGCAGTTACATCTTGTATAGGTTGAGTCGGTCTATGGTAAATAAAGTACACACAAACCCCTCTGTATTAGCATTTCAGGCCTTCCAAACCAATTATCTTGTGCATCAGCCTTAACAGTCTCGACGTGCCAAAGTTTCCTTGGCAACTAGTAAAACAGCCTATCGTGGAGATTAACAAATAGCCTAGATGTCACAGAATCTAGGCTATTTGGAAACAGGCATAGGATCATCAGAGAATATCAGTGCTCCCCCCATCACTATATCCCCATAACACCACCATCCAGTTTCACTGTCCAGTGTTTGCTCTGATAGCCATTAATGCTATGTTAGTCCACTGTAGATAAAACAATAACGCTACTATAGTACCATTTTCAAATGGCTGTGAAGACATTTTGAGTTATGGGACAATCGGCTGATTCTGATATGAGGACATTGGGCATATAAACTTCGTAAAACAGAAACAATAATTTAATGGTTGTCAGTGAAAGCAAAGCTGCTTCTGCACCCCCGGTCTCCATTTTTCAGTTGCCATTTTGTTTATTTGCACCACGGTGACAGGGTCTGACACATCACCTGCTATGTTTTGAGTTCCTGCTACCATCTCCCCAGTGTCTGAAGTCTTAATCCCACTCATCGCATGTGAGCTCAGTACGGTTTCTTTCTTCCTCTTTCGGTCTCGCTCTCCCGCTCTCTAGGTAAGGAGTCTCTGACATTGGTGTTTGTGGAAACCAAGAAGGGAGCGGATGCCCTGGAGGACTTCCTGTACCGCGAGGGCTACGCCTGCACCAGTATCCACGGAGATCGCTCCCAGAGAGACAGAGAGGAGGCGCTGAACCAGTTCCGCTCCGGACGCTGCCCCATTCTGGTGGCCACCGCGGTACGACAACACACGCACACTGTCAACATAGAAGTAGTGTCATTCTCCTCTTTAATCTTGCATGCATCCAAACGTATCAGGATTTGTATTGAAGCTACATCTGAAACGTTGATCACCACAGTTTTTTTCCCCCCTCTTGCCGGTTGAGTGGTGTTTCCCTCTGACTGACTGCCTGTTCTCTCTCTCATCCAGGTGGCTGCTCGTGGTCTGGACATCTCCAACGTCAAGCACGTCATCAACTTTGACCTGCCCAGCGACATCGAAGAGTACGTCCACCGTATTGGTCGTACCGGTCGTGTGGGGAACCTGGGTGAGTGGGACTAGTGTTTGACATGTATTTACTGTGTATGTCATGTAGGGGTGGGTTGTGGGTAGGATTTTGACCCGGCCCATCTCTAACACGCCTTGGTCCTGTTCATAAGGGCATGCGAAGAAAGTTTTGCTGCGAAAAATAGGAATGAGCTTTCTTTTGTTTGCTGCATAATTAACATGACCCTGACTAAATGGATAAAATACAAAATGATCCTTGGATTTGCATCATATTGTTAGTGATAGCTAGGTCACGTGTGTTCCTTTGTCAGTCACCTTATGTATCAAGTTGTCAGTCTGCAATCTGGTTGGTTGTATAATGAGAACGGTGTGATCACCTCTGCAATTGGTATCCAATTGGTAGTTAGTCTTGTCTCATCGCTGGGACTCCCGTACGGATTCGGGAGAGCCGAAGTTCGAGAGCCGCATGTCCCCTGAAACACAACCAAGCTGAACTGCTTCTTGATACAATGCCCACTTAACCTGTAAGCCAGCCGCACCAATGTGTGGGAGGAAACATACACCTAGCGACAGTCAGCGGGCACTGCGCCCGGCCCACCACAGGAGTCACTAGTGCGCGATGGGACAAGGACAAGGACATCCCTGCCGGCCGGCCGAACCCTCCCCTAACCCTGACGATGCTGGGCCAATTGTGTGCCGCCCCATGGGTCTCCCGGTCGCAGCAGAGCCTGGACTCGAACCCAGAATCTCTAGTGGCACAGCTAGCACTGCGATGCAGTGCCTTAGACCACTGCGCCACTCAGGAGGCCCACTGGTGCACGTTTAACGGAAGGTCAGGGTGCCGGTGAACAACCGTGTCATGTGTGTGTTGGTCATGCGCATCTGTGTATCACTTCTCATATGACTGTGATGCTAAGAAACGAGATTAACTCCAGATAAACACTAAAACCACATTATTACTTAAGTTCGATCACACACTGCATGAATAGTTTTTAAGAAGCCTTCAAGTATTACTCAAACTCTGTGTGTAGCGTATTGAGCCCTGTCCTCGACTGTGTAGGTCTGGCCACGTCGTTCTTTAACGACAAGAACAGCAACATCACCAAAGACCTGCTGGACATCCTGGTGGAGGCCAAGCAGGAAGTACCCTCCTGGCTGGAGAGCCTGGGTTACGAGAACCAACACAAGGGCAACACGGGACGCGGACGCTCTAAGAGGTACAGTCTCGCACACCTTTTCAGGGACGTTAAATGGACCGCTTATGTTGAATTTATTGTCAAGAAAGGAGAATGCTAACTACATGTTCTGTGTATTTTCATCTCCCACCGCTAGGTTTTCCTCTGGTGGATTTGGTGCCAGGGACTACCGCCAGACGCCCGGCGGCGGTGGCTTTGGTGGTGGTGGACGCGGCGGCCCTCGCACCGGGGGTCACGGAGGAGGAAGTCGTGGCGGCTTCGGTGGAGGTAAGCGCTAGGTCCTCTTCAGAACCATTCTAAATGTCACTTGAGTTTTTATCATGATCTTTTGGAATGAATGTTTCAATCATGTGTGAGGGGAGATCTCTGCAGTTTTTATTACTGAATTTATTGGACTTTCTATCTATTTGAGATTTGACACCTCTCCTTCCCAGGTGGCTTTGGAGGCGGAAACTCTTATGGTGGTAACGACGCTGGCTACGGTGGCAACTACAGCCACTCCGGTAGTGGAACCGACTGGTGGGGCAACTAGTCGCCATTGCAAACGGGTTGCCACGCCAACCAAACTCATCCTCTCACGGAAACCACATGTTGACTACGCCAGACTAAAACACCCCCTACCCCCCCACTCAACCCTGTGTAGTTTCACTGACACACAGTACATTGCACACACTGTGATTCTCTGCCCTTTCGCTTCTCTCACAAGGAGCAAGACGCAACGCCAAGACAACCAGCGCAGCGCCAATCTATTGGAGCAGAGATTTGCACACTTTTCAGATAAAAGGAGTGCTGACATGTATGGTCTGATATAGCAACTCAGACCAAAACGGCAAATCCTTTCTTTGTATAAACGGAAAAGAAACCCAAGAATATCCTGAGGATCATTTGTATGTTAATGTACTGTGCCTTTTGAATTTAGACAGGACTAATTCTGTGTCATTTCACCAAATGAATGTTGGCCAAGTGCTCTGAATTATTGTTATTTATTTGGTGAAAAAGAAGCATAGAAGAAGAGAACTGCTTGTACTTAATCAAACCTTGGCAAACACTGGGGCATTGTGGCTCGTTCGAGTCATGAATCCATTTGAACCTTTCAAAATTGTCGCAGTGACATCATGTAGCCTTTTGTCGGGTTCAACCCAGAGTTCAGACAGCTAACATCACTGTAGCATCCGACATCACTGGGCCGTTCTCCTAGTGTGGCTAATAGAACTGTATTCTAATCTTTAAGGGACGAAGAGTTCGATTACTTTTTCTTTTTTTTGCTCACTCTATCCTGGATAGGCTCCTCTATAAAGGATACGGTAGTCTTTCCAAAAGCCATTCCAGATCTCTTAACACGTAAAGTCATTAAGCTCAGTGCTAACAAACGCACACTGGGGTTTAATTCAAACAACGCAAACACTTAATGTTGTAACTTGTTACTCCACATCTATTGACTTGACAGTGTTATGGCAGCTAGTGAAGTTAACTAAACGCTAGCTACATTAACTGGGCGGTGTTTTTTTATTTAAACTCCAGACATTTGAAGTGGGCGCACGCGCAGTATTTGAAACTTTTTTTTTGTTGTGAAACGTTTCTCCACACCTGTAACAAAAAATGGCGCCATCTTGGAAGTGAAGTTCAAAATGGCTCCATAAGGACCACAGCATTGGGGGGAGGGGGGGTGCACAGCGTGGGGAGGGTACAGTGTGGCGCGACATTAACGTTAAACCGTCTTACCATTGACCGAGCGGTGGAGCCGGTATTCTACGCATGCTAGTGTTTTGTTTTTTGGTCAAGGAGATATAAGACAAATGAACTGAGTCGCAGGCTTAACTTAATTACAACCCTTTTCTCTTTTCAAGCTGCGTTGGAGGCATGGTTCATCTGTCAGAGACAGGAGCAGTCCATCACTAAGGGTTAACCAGTCAGAGAGCAAATGGACTGTTCAGAGTAGGACAGTTGTGCCCTGGGCTGGTGTTATGGGGTGGTCAGGGGTTAGGGGTCAAGTTCAGTGCGCCAACATTGGTTTCCATTGCTCCTTATTGTAGCTGTGGAGGTGGCCAAAGCTGGGCAACTTTTGTCCCCTTATGGTATATATGTACTGTCAACTCCTCTGGGGGTTTGTCTGCTTTAGATGTGTATAAAGCTCTGGTACCGAATGGCCAGACGAGGCTTTTCCGCTCAGAGGAGCAGCTGAGGAGAGAAGGGGCATTTAGCGATCTCTAAGTGCGCTACGTTTCTTCTCAAGTGTGTTGTGCCTTTGAAAACTTTTTAAATTGATGAACTTAAAAAGTGGATGCACTGACAGTGTTTGAGAACTTTGATTGAATGGTGCTACTTGAGTTTCAGTGTGTAGGCCCTCGTTTGTTGTCGTGCCCATCAAGTTTTACAAAAGTTATTTTATTGCACATCTAGAGTTTTATATAAATGTCTTGAATATGTGTCCTTAAGCTTCCAAATATTGTTCGAGGAGATTGTGGAAAAAACGCAGCTTGTTTACAAAGGGGAAGGGTTCTCAACATTTAACCAGGATTTTTTTGGGACCAGGGGATTAGGCAGTTGGAATTTAGCCATTTGCACACAGATTTCTAGATTCTACTTTTGCTGCTAGTTTTGTGTAATTTATTAAGCATTTTTGAGAAATATTTATTTTTCTAAGCCTCAAAGTGGTTCTTTGAAAGTTTCAAGAAACTTGACCAAAAGACGGTAACAAACACTGGCACTTGAATGTTGAATGTCACCTGTATGCGTGAAATTTATATTTCGGGGTAGTGTGAGCTTTTTAATGTTTAAGACATATTGGACTCTGTCAATAATAATAATAATAATAATAATATCCGCAGTTGTTGAGGCCTTGGGCCCTGACATATCTAAATACTAGCTAGATAGTCTGATTGGCCTTCAAAAGAAAAAATGGAATTAAACAGACATGCCAAGGTTTGGAATTAAAGTTCTCAAAAGAGCAAAAGCTAATTTTCCTCAACGTACCAGTGCAGAAGTGCACGGGATTGTCCAGTTGTGTGCATTGTTTAACTCTATTCTAATTAGACCTATAATTATTTTTGTTCCAGTGAATGTCTGGCACATGGCAATCTTAAACAAACATGTGGTTTATTCTCTGTTGCATTTGCATATATGGCACCTGTAGTAATTGTTTTCCCCTCAGAGTATTGAGCAGGTCTCCGCTGCAGTAGTGTTCCCCACCGTAGCAGGACATTAACTAGCCTGACCACAGGATGACTATGCTATGACCACCATTTACTTGCTCAGTGCCCTGAGACATACACAGGTGTTTAGATGTGGACTTTGCTTTCTGTACTAGCTTAGAGGCTATTGCACTGCATGGGGAAAGACTTGGCTGTGTGACTATTGTAATGATTTTACCAAAATAAAAAGTTTGAATGCAAAAGTACCTTATTATAAAATGTAAGCATGTTTTATAAGATTTGTTATAAATGTAGGACAGGCTATTGCCTGGAGTGTTTGCGGCAGAGAGGAGCTGCGAAGTTGGCGTTGGTTGAGATTTGATAGGCTTCAGTTCTTTTGAAGATAAAAAAATGAAAAAATAAAAAAATGGATTTCATTAAAAACAAACCCTGTCACTTGTCTTATTTTTTGATTTCCTGTATAGCTTTGTCAAATCAAGGTCGTATTCTGTAGTGCACACATTAGCCAAACGTTTTGCACGGTACAATTTAAGATGAGCGTTATTGGGCAAGTTCAGGGAGAATCCCTTGGCCCTGTTTCTCAAAAATATTTGTCGTGTTTTGTGCCTAAACCGGGATGTGATCAAGTCACTGGGCACAAACTAGTTGATTCAATGTTATTTTGGCCTAATTTGTCAATGTATTGTAACATGGAATGTATGTTGGACAATACACTGAATTTGAAGAAAGTCATCAATTTGTTTTGAAGGTTGACATTTCAACTACAGGATTGTTATGGAAACCAATTTACTTCATAGACTAAACGTGTATAAAATGCTGAATTTGTTCCTGTGGTCTTTAAACATCTATGGATACCCTTTGGTCTCCCATCCAGAGTTTTAACCACGCTCAGCCTGGCTTAGTAATGATAATTAGTGTGAGAATTATTGTTGAGGTATATCCACTTAACTAAATACACTGAATAAAAATATAAACAATTTCAAAGATTTTGCTGAATTAATGTTCCCTCTGTCTCTCTTCCAGGGGATTTGCATTAAGAGATGGCTTTTGGGAATGTGTGGTCTAGTTAATGATGAAGCAGACATAAGCACACGCTGACTGGATAAGAACACACAAGGAAATCAGTCAATTGAAGTAAATTAATTTAAACCCTAATCTATGAATTTCACATGGCTTGGATCAGAAAATCGGTTTGTATCTGGTGTGACCACCATTTTCCTCATGCAGCGTGACAAATCTCCTTCACATAGAGTTGGCCAGGCTGTTGATTGTGGCCTGTGGAATGTTGTCCCACTCTTCAATGGCTGTGTGAAGTTGATGGATATTGGCGGGAACTGGAAAAAGCTGTCGTACACGTTGATCCAGAGCATCCTAAACATGCTCAATGATACAATGCCCACTTAACCCGTAAGCCAGCCACACCAATGTGTGGGAGGAAACATCGTACACCTGGCGACTGTCAACGGGCACTGCGCCTGGCCCACCACAGGAGTCGCTAGTGCGCGATGGGACAAGGATATCCCTGTCGGCCAAACCTTCCCCTAACCCTGACGATGCTGGGCCAATTGTGTGCCGCCCCATGGGTCTCCCGGTTGCGGCCTGCTGCGACAGAGCCTGGACTCAAACCCAGAATCTCTAGTGGCACTGTTTGTGTGCAGGCCATGGGAGAACTGGGACATTGTAAGCTTCCAGTAATTGTGTACAGATCCTTGCGACATGGGGCCATACATTATCATGCTGAAACATGAGGTGATGGTGGGGGATGAATGGCATGACAATGGGCCTCAGGATCTCGTCACGGTATCTCTGCATTTAAATTGCCATTGATAAAATGCAATTGTGTTCATTGTCTGTAGCTTATGCCTGCCCATACCTTAACTCCACCACCACCATGGGGCACTCTGTTCACCACATTGACATCGGCAAACCACTCGCCCACATGTGGTCTGCGGTTGTGAGGCCGGTTGAACTTACTTCCAAATTCTCTATAACGACATTGGAGGCAGTTTATGGTAGAGAAATTAACATTCAATTCCCTGGCAACAGCTCTGGTGGACATTCCTGCAGTCAGCATGCCAATTGCACGCTCCCTCAAAACTTGAGACATCTGTGCCATTGTGTTGTGTGACAAAACTGCACATTTTAGTGTGACCTTTTATTGTCCCCAACACAAGGTGCACCTGTGTAATGATCATGCTGTTTAATCAGCTTCTTCATATGCCACAACTGTCAGGTGGATGGATTATCTTGGCAAAGGAGAAATGCTCATTAACAGGGATGTAAACAAATTTGTGCCCAAAATCTGAGTGAACATTTCTGGGATCTTTTATTTCAACTCATGAGACCAACACTTTACATGCTGTGCTTGTATTTTTGTTAAGTGTATATATAACATTTGCAAAGTCATCAACAGCTATTGTTTCAATTAAAGCCAGTGGCTCAGATGGAACTATCCAAGCAGTAGTAACATCTCCTTCAAATGTTTATATTTGGTTGCCTTGTCAACCAAACACAGTTACATTTACATTTTAGTCATTTAGCAGACACTCTTATCCAGAGCAACTTACAGTAGTGAATACATACATTTCATGCATTTTTTTTTTTTTGTACTGGTCCCCCGTGGGAATCAAACCCACAACCCTGGCGTT
Source organism: Salmo trutta (assembly GCF_901001165.1). NCBI lineage: Eukaryota > Metazoa > Chordata > Actinopteri > Salmoniformes > Salmonidae > Salmo > Salmo trutta. The sequence goes on from NC_042980.1 coordinate 39,972,236, forward strand.
GCAAACACGATGCGCTACCAACTGAGCCACAGGGAAACCCAGTTCACTATTAATTTTGCAATACAGTGAATAGCTTAAAGCTAAGGCTATTTTACAGTAAAATTAGTAACACATCCATGGCCACATTTTGAGGATACTGAGCATTATTTAAGATACTCTTGAAAGAAGTAGGGTTTCACATGTTTTTGGAAGACGGGAAGGGACTCCACTGTTCTCACTTTAGGAGGAAGCTTTTTCCACCACTGAGGTGCCTGGACAGAGAAGAGCTTTGACTGGACTGAGTGAGAGCTGCCCTCCCGTAGGGGTGGAGGTGGGGGGGCCAAGAGACCTGAGGTGGTGGAACAGAGTGCTCGGGTTGGGATGTAGGGTTTCAGCATAGCCTGAAGGTAAGGAGGGACAGTTCCCCTTGCTGCTCCGTAGGCTAGCACCAGGGTGGTGCAGACACAGATCCTCTCCACACCACCTGGTAGGAGTGACCTTCCAGGTAGGATGCAATCCAGGAGTGTGTAGAGCCTGAGATGCCCAGCCCTGAGAGGGTGGAGAGGAGGATCTGATGGTTCACGTTGAAATGGCGTGGTGTGCCCAGTGAGTGGATCTACTGGTTATACATCCACATGCCAGAAGCATGAGATTTGAGTTAGGGTAATCTGACCCCAAATTGGTGGTTAAGAGCCTGTTTAGGAGCATCCGCACTGATTGATGACCTCTGACCTCTTAGGTTAAAAGAGGTGGAAAGCATGCTGGCCGATTTTCCTGGATGTTCTGGACGAATAGGAAGCCTAGATTTGACAACTTGTTCTCTGTGATGAACTGAACTGGTTGTGGATATAGATTTGAGCTAGTAGTGTAATCTGAGTTGTGCTGTATGCTGCTGGGTTACAGGCCTGGCTGTGTTACTGCTGGGTTACAGGCCTGGCTGTGTTACTGCTGGGTTACAGGCCTGGCTGTGTTACTGCTGGGTTACTGTTGGCCTGGCTGTGTTACTGCTGGGTTACTGCTGGCCTGGCTGTGTTACTGCTGGGTTACAGGCCTGGCTGTGTTACTGCTGGGTTACAGGCCTGGCTGTGTTACTGCTGGGTTACAGGCCTGGCTGTGTTACTGCTGGGTTACAGGCCTGGCTGTGTTACTGCTGGGTTACAGGCCTGGCTGTGTTACTGCTGGGTTACAGGCCTGGCTGTGCTGTGTTACTGCTGGGTTACAGGCCTGGCTGTGTTACTGCTGGGTTACAGGCCTGGCTGTGTTACTGCTGGGTTACAGGCCTGGCTGTGTTACTGCTGGGTTACAGCCCTGGCTGTGTTACTGCTGGGTTACAGGCCTGGCTGTGCTGTTAGCGTAGAGTACTGCTTTACCCCTCTGTTAATCCCTGTCTCTCCATCCATCCCTCTGTCTCTCTCTCCTTCCAGGGGATTTGCCATTAAGAGATGGGCTTTTGGGAATGTGTGTGTGGGGTGTAGTTAGTGATGAAGCAGTCATACATAAGCACACGCTGACTGGATAAGTACACACATGAATAATATGCACGCACACAGGTTTTAATGACGGTGGGGGTTGCTGTGGTTTAAGTGCAGGAACACACACACACACACACACACACACACACACACACACACACACACACACACACACACACACACACACACACACACACACACACACACACACACAACACACACTGGTTTACTCACACTTATCAAACACACACATTCATGCAAATGTACTCGCATATACTTGCACTCCCAGACAAATGCACACACTGCCTCCGTCAGACAGGACCTGTTCGCCTGTTCAGTATGTGGGAGGGATCTCTGCTGACTGACCGGCAGGATGGATGGACAGACAGACAGATGGATGGATAGGAGGACACCTGGATCACACATGGACACAAGTGTCAGACATGATTGACAGGTAAGAACACATTGTGTTTTATGGTATTTTAATACTTTTTACAGTCCTGCCATAATTATGATAGAATTATATATAAGTGCATTGTCACACTATTTATTCGCAGAATTTCCAAATGGCATTTTGGTTTGCCTCCCATGTTGATGTTATAATGCAAAATGTCCTTAAAAATTGTTTCATTGCTTGTGTTTTGTAACTTTTGAAGGATTTTGTGTTTGTGTTGATTTGATTTGAATTGTTACCTATTTTAACGCTGTTTCTTTTGCCCTTTACCTAAATGCCAACCGGTTTCTTTTGGAACACTGCTTGTAAACTGCCAATATGAAATGAATAGATATTTTGTTAACTATTAGTAAACTGTTTGTGAATAATTGTATTAGTTCATGTATTTATTAACATTTGTAAATACTTGTTTTATATTTAAACATTATAATAAGATGACTGTAATTATATGTAAATAATGAACAACATAACTTTTAGATCGCTCCATGTATATAACAATGTTAACATATTAATACGTAGCAACATCTCTAAGCATCATAAGCAGATCTAACCTGATACAGTGCTGATGTGTTTTAACAGAGTTGTGTGTGTGCTTTCAGATCTTCTTTAATCCTATCATGTCCCAGATGAGAGACTGCAGGGATGATTCTCATTGCTTTAACAGGTCAGTCTCTCACTCATATCTACACTGTCTGTTATTCACTGTTTCTAACGACCTGGTTGAATACTTACAAAGTGTGGATGGATGAAAAACAAACATAGCTACATACAGTCATGTCAGATCAGTGATTGCCTCTATCAAACGACTAAGATAACTCAATAAGGCGCTGTGGGTATGTTTAAAGTGGCAATCTGGGATTCAAACAACAACAAAGCGCACACCCCTCCATTTTCTTGGTAAACAGCTGATGGATGGGGCTGGAGAAATATAACCACTCCCAAATTCATACGGGGCTGTAGATTTTATTATTATTATTTAATTATTTCACCTTTTATTTAACCAGGTAAGCCAGTTGAGAACAAGTTCTCATTTACAACTGCGACCTGGCCAAGATAAAGCAAAGCTGTGCAACACAAACAACACAGAGTTACACATGGAATAAACAAACATACAGTCTATAACACAATAGAAAAATCTATATACAGTGTGTGCAAATGTAGTAAGATTTGGGAGGTAAGGCAATAAATAGGCCATAGTGGCAAATAATGACAATTTAGCAATTAAACACTGGAGTGATAGATGTGCAGAAGATGAATGTGCAAGTAGAGATACTGGGGTGCAAAGGAGCAAAAAAATTAAAAACAATATGGGGATGAGGTAGTTGGGTGTGCTATTTACAGATGGGCTGTGTACAGGTGCAATGATCAGTAAGCTGCTCTGACAGCTGATGCTTAAAGTTAGTGAGGGAGATGTAAGACTCTAGCTTCAGTGATTTTTGCAATTCGTTCCAGTCACTGGCAGAAGAGAACTGGAAGGAAAGGCGGCCAAAGGAGGAGTTGGCTTTGGGGATAACCAGTGAAACGTACCTGCTGGAGCGCGTGCTACGGGTGGGTGCTGCTATGGTGACCAGTGAACTGATATAAGGCGGGGCTTTACCTTGCAAAGACTTATAGATGACCTGGAGCCAGTGGGCTTGGCAATGAATATGAAGCGAGGACCAGCCAACGAGAGCATACAGGTCGCAGTGGTGGGTAGTATGTGTGGATTTGGTGACAAGACGGATGGCACTGTGATAGACTGCATCCAATTTGTTGAGTAGAGTGTTGGAGGCTATTTTGTAAATGACATCACCGAAGTCAAGGATCGATAGGATAGTCAGTTTTACGAGGGTATGTTTGGCAGCATGAGTGAAGGATGCTTTGTTGCGAAATAGGAAGCCGATTCTAGATGTAATTTTGGATTGGAGATGCTTAATGTGAGTCTGGAAGGAGAGTTTACAGTCTAACCAGACACCTAGGTATTTGTAGTTGTCCACATATTCTAAGTCAGAACCGTCCAGAGTAGTGATGCTAGGCGGGCGGGCAGGTGCGGGCAGCGATCGGTTGAAGAGCATGCATTTAGTTTTACTTGCATTTAAGAGCAGTTGGAGGTCCCGGAAGGAGTGTTGTATGGCATTGAAGCTCGTCTGGAGGTTTAACACAGTGTCCAAAGAAGGGCCAGAAGTATACAGAATGGTGTCGTCTTCGTAGAGGTGGATCAGAGAATCACCAGCAGCAAGAGCGACATCATTGATGTATACAGAGAAAAGAGTCAGCCCGAGAATTGAACCCTGTGGCACCCCCATAGAGACCGACAGAGGTCCGGACAACAGGCCCTTCGATTTGACACACTGAACTCTATCTGAGTAGTTGGTAGTTGGTGACCAGGCGAGGCAGTCATTTGAGAAACCAAGGCTGTTGCAATGGGGTGATGCAATGGACTGAAAACCAACTTATAGTTTGGGTTGTGATGGAGTACGAATGTTGAACTAAGCTCATGAGGCATTTCTAAGTTATATTTTTCAAGTTACAATTCGTTTTAAAGCCCAAAAATGTTTGTATCAATCCCAGATCTCCCCCTTCTTAAGAGTCCATTGACACACATCAATCAACATAATAGAAAAATCCCCATCAAAATCCATCTGTTTAAACTCTAGATATCTGTTTTTTTGGTATGGGCTACATCTCAATATACTACATCCATCTACATCACCCTACTGGATCTGCGGTGGATTGAGATGCAGCCCATACAAAAAAACATCTGCTGTAGAAAGTGACTGTCATAAGCTTCGTCTTCTGATAAGGAGAAATCAGTATCGGACCAATACGCAGCGGATTGAGTGCTCATATTTACTTTTAATTTGTAAAGTGAACACAAAAAAACTATAAACAAAGAACGACAGTTTCGCAGGCTATACACAGCAGTGCAAAAACAATCTCCCACAAAGGGAAAGGTGGAAAACAGGCTCCCTAAGTATGACTCTCAATCAGAAACAATGATGTACAGCTGTTCCTGATTGAGAGCCACACCAGGCCAACAAAGAAATACACAACATAAAAACCCTAGAATACAAAACAAGAACACAAACCAAAAACCCCGGAACACCAGAATCCAACACCCCTCTACATACACACACACCCCGAACCATATAAAACAAATACCCCTCTACCTAAATACATAGCCCAAACCACATGAAACGAACACCCTTTGCCACGTCCTGACCAAACTATAATAACAAATAACCCCTATTACTGGTCAGGACGTGACAGTGACGGAGCTACAGAGCTGTTTGTCAGACCAGGAGGCATCCCGAAAATCGGTCATCTCATGAAAACGTCTGTAGCATCCGAACGGTTTGGCCAACAAAACTAATATGACCACTCCATGGAAAGTTTTACTCTATGACCCCCACAAGTGGACTTTTCTGAAGGTAACCTGGTACTGTTTTAAAAGATGTATGGAATTAGTTTTGTGCCATTAAAAAAAGGGCTTAAATATGTGTCCCAAAAAATAAAGATATTTCCTGATTTTTAAATTTTTATATCTCCTAGATACAGGACAGACACTTCAAAACCTTGTTACTTATTATTTATTTTTTGACTCTCTGCATTGCCATTTATGAATGTGTAATTTGAATCATTTCAGTGAACTATATTAGTAAAGGCCAAATTCTATATTTTATCAAATTATTTTTTGTATATATTTTTTATGATACCTACAGGGGTCTTAAAATTGAAAATCAAATAGCTAAATGACCCATGGTATCCATGGATGTTTTGGGGTTAATGGGCATGGAAAAGAGGCTAGAAAAGCCTATGGTGACATGTTAGTAACACAGCCAGGCACAGCTTTAGGAATGAGTCGTAAAATGGTAAACTATACATGCTCTGGAGTTTCTTTTTATTTGACATGGTAAACATTGTGTGGTTGAGCATATGAATCCAAAAACAAATGTTCTCACACAAAGTTTCACATTTCTTATTGGAATGTCTACTGATGATCCTCATGCTCTGAACATCTCTTGAATCACGTTACATTACTCTAATCGATATACAACAGACTAACATTAGATGTCCATTCTATTTCCAGCCCACTAATTCCAGTCCATCTATTTCCAGACTATTATTAGATGCCTATTCTATTTCCAGTCCATTAATCCAAACAAGTCTTTGTTAATCCAAACATGTCTCCCAACCCCCCACAAAAAACCCTGGATACTAGGTTTGATTGAACAGTGGTCCTTAATCTGGAGAGATTTTATTGATTGATCAAATTAAAATCTGCCGTTAAACTCCCAGCAGCCTTACTGTAGCTGGATGGGAGGGTAAAATCCCAGTCCTATTGTTGTATTAACTCATCCCTAATCTGAGTTGTTCTGTCTTAATCACATCATTATTTGACTTGACTGCGGTCTGGTTTGGCATGATGCTAGAACCCTGAGAACAGGCCTAGCTGTCAGCCCACTGTGCTGCGTGACTATGATGCTAGAACCCTGAGAACAGGCCTAGCTGTCAGCCCACTGTGCTGCGTGACTATGATGCTAGAACCCTGAGAACAGGCCTAGCTGTCAGCCCACTGTGCTGCGTGACTATGATGCTAGAACCCTGAGAACAGGCCTAGCTGTCAGCCCACTGTGCTGCGTGACTATGATGCTAGAACCCTGAGAACAGGCCTAGCTGTCAGCCCACTGTGCTGCGTGACTATGATGCTAGAACCCTGAGAACAGGCCTAGCTGTCAGCCCACTGTGCTGCGTGACTCCCTTATCAAATCATCACTGTCTCCACCCTGTGCCCCGGCACACATTTAGTCACAACACCACTTTAATCTGGGCAGAGGGAACATTGCAGATCATATCCCCTCTACAACGTGATTCTAATATACACTGTAGTGGGGATTTTCACTTGTCGATAATTATAATGATTATAATAATTATGATCGCGGGGCCTTAGTAAACAGATGCCAACTTGAGTAAGCAGATGCCAACTTCTTTCTGAGCTCTAGGAGCAACCTAGTCCTAGTCTTTCTTCAGTAAAAGCGCACCAGTATCTCTAATAAAAAGCTGATGTTTATAACCACTGTATATTCCTATGCACTACCATGTTTATTTGAATCCACCCTCAAAATACTCATACTTTGTGAGATGAATGTAAGCAAAAGGTTAAGTTTGACATACAGTATGTATCTGTTAATCAGTGATATGGTTTGTTTTGCAACATCTGTGTTGTGTAACATAAGGTTAGGGTTACTGAATGAAAGTCGTAATCCTAAAACTTTCAAATCAGGTCTGTGAAATCCCCTCTCATCTGCACTGCAGTATTAACCAATCCTTCTCTGCTGTCCATCTGTCTGTCTCTCTGAGAAACTCATCTGGGATTCAGCTAAATTCATTTTAAGACATTTTGGGCTTTATCATTTTGAGAAAAAGATCTTTGTAAATATAAACAAACCTCTGCTTTCTCTTGTTTTTTCATTCTCTTACCTTCCCCTCTATCTCCATCACTCCTCCATATGTATCTCTCCTCTATTCTCCTATTTCTTTCTCTCTCTCTTCTCCTCTTCTCCTCCCTCTAGTCTCTGTCCTGTGCCTGTTTCCCCAGGCTGCGCTGACTCTGTGGGCGTGTGCACGCTCCTGCCCAGCCTCTTGCACGTGCACGCTGGAGAAGAGCTGCAGTGTGTTGTGTGACCGCTCAGGCCTACCCGACCTGCCCCGGGAGTTCCCCTGTGAAGCATCCTCCATCAACCTGGACAAGAACAGCCTTAAGTTCCTGTCTGAGAGGGCCTTTGGTACCCTGCCGTCCCTCAGGTCCCTGTCCCTGGACCACAACAACATCTCCTTCATCACCCCTGGGGCCTTCAAGGTCAGCAGCAGTGGTGTAAAGTGTTAAGTAAAAATACTTGAATGTACTACTTAAGTAGTTTTTTGGGGTATCTGTACTTTACTTTAATAATTTATTTTCTCTGACAACTAAAAGTACTTATTCCATTTTGAATGCTTAGCAGGACAGGAAAATGGTCTAATTCACACAATTATCAAGAGAACATCCCTGGTCATCCCTATTGCCTCTGATTTAGCGGACTCACTAAACACATGCTTTGTTTGTAAATGATGGAGTGTGCCCCTGGCTATCTGTAAAAACAAAAACAAATGATGCTGTCTGGTTTGCTTAACATAAGGAATTTGAAATGATTTATACGTTTAGTTTAACTTTTGATACTGAAGTATATTTTAGCAATTACATTTACTTTTGATACTTAAGTATATTTAAAACCAAATACTTTCCGACTTTTACTCAAGTAGTATTTTACTGGGTGACTTTCACTTTTACTTGAGTCATTTTCTATTAAGGCATCTTTACTTTTACTCAAGTATGAAAATTGGGTACTTTTTCCACCACTGGTCAGCAGCAACATCTTGACTTGTATTCCCAAAAATGTAATAAATGTAATACTGTACTTGTCCTTTTCTACTAGCACTTTGCTAATAACTATTTTATTGAGGGAAAATGTACTTACTACGACTGTGATATGTAGTTGGCTCGCATAGCTATCTTAAGAGAGTCTGCTAAAGAATAAGAGAGTCTGCTAAATTAGTAAAATGTCAATGGTAAGTGGAAAAGTTTGGTTACAGGTCAGATACAAAGAAACAACATCGGTGTACTGTACATGTACTGTACACACACCTAACAAACACACAATCAAAAAGAGATCCATTACAATCAAGATTACAAGTTGTCTTTTTGCTTGAGATTATGTCCTTTTCTTCTCCTGATATACTGAGCATTTGGTTGATTTAATTTTTTCAGTATTTTTGATCATGTTTTGACTTCTCTTATTGCTGTATGTGAACAGTTTGGAGTGTATAGAATATATGATTATTATACTACTAACACATGTATTATTATGATAATTCTCTAGGGTCTGCCCAACCTAGTGGAACTGAAGATGGCCCACAACGAGTACATCCGTTACCTCCACACCCGCACATTCACCGGGCTCAAACGCCTGGTCCGACTGGACGTGGCCGACTGTAACCTCTTCAACATGCCCGACCGGATTTTTCTAGAAAATTATGCTCTGAAGGAACTCTTCTGCTTCCAGAACAACTTCCGAAGGATTCCTGGAGCGTTCCGCGGGATGGAGAACCTGACCCACATCTACCTGGAGCGGAACAAGATCGAGGCGGTGGCATATAACTCTCTCCTGGGCCTGGGGAACCTCAGGTAGGTCGCTAGCTGTAACTCAGAGAGAGAGAAAGGAAAGGCAGACTCTCAGGTAGGTCGCTAGCTGTAACTCAGAGAGAGAGAAAGGAAAGGCAGATTCTGTTCACTGTTGGCTGCTTTTGGCAAGAAGTTCTTTAAACATTTCAACCATGTTGATCTTTGTTAAATTTGTACAGTTATAAAACCTTTGAAGCCAAATTGGTGCAAAGACAAATAATGTCAAAACATTATAACTAGCATTATCAATCCATGTATTATCTACGCGTCCCCAACCCATTGTGTTTTTTTTGTTCGTTTATTTGCATTGTTCACAACTTATTTTTTTAAACTTATTTTGTACATAATGTTCCCGCTACCGTATTGTTATTTTACTGCTATTTTACTGCTGCTCTTTAACTACTTGTTACTTTTATTTCTTATTCTTATCCATACTTTTTTAACTGCATTGTTGGTTAGGGGCTCAAAAGTAAGCATTGTGACTAATACAATTTGATTTTATTTTATTTTTGACAAACTTCTTGGTGAGCAGCAAACATTGAGCCGACATTTCTTTCTCTCTTCGTCTGGATAATTCATTATCCTGTTCTTTTTAGATGTGCATAATCACACTTCTCATTTCCCAAATCCCGTCAGGTACCTGAACCTCCAGGAGAACCGCATCAACGTGATCCACGACCAGTCCTTTCAGGACCTCCTGCGCCTGGAGAACTTCTACCTCAACGACAACCTGCTGTCTGAGCTGCCTCGGGTGGCCTTCAAGGGCCTTAGCCGCCTCAAGATGCTCAACCTGGGGGGCAACCAGCTCACCAATATCTCCAAGACCTGGTTCAGCGACCTGGTGGAGCTGGAGGTCCTCTACCTGGACCGCAACCGCTTGGTCTATATTGAGGAGGGCTCCTTTGAGAACCTGACCAGTCTGATCACCCTCCACCTCAACAGCAACAACCTCAGCTCCCTGCCCTTCCCCGTCTTCCAGCCTGTCTACTTCATCGGACGCCTCTACCTCTTCAGGAACCCCTGGGAATGTGACTGCTCTCTGGAGTATCTTAAGGAGTGGATGGAGAGTTATAAGTTGGTCCGGGACATCCCCTGCGCCTCCCCGTCCTCCGTGGTCGGCCTGGATCTGAGCGAGGTAGTCTTCGCCAGGGTGAATGGGTCGTGCCTGGATCCGGGGGAGCTGAACCTGACCACGATGTCTTCGGAGATCCTCTCGACCACGGAGAACCGTTTCAACAGCCTGATCTCCAAGCTGCTACAGCAGGAGCTCAGGGAAGAGGTGGGGAACGGGACGGAGAGCCTGAGGAACGGGACCCTGTTGGACCCCGCAGAGGGACTCAGCGCTGGGATCAAAGGGGCAGACGTCAGCCAATCACTGGTCTCATTGTTGGTGATGTGGTGTGTCTTCTGGATGACGATTGGCCAATCAGATGTGGATTTCCTGTTTGGGCATGTGACTGGGACCTGAGAGATGGAAGAATGTGGTTGTGTTTCGTAAAATTGGGTGATTTCTTCCCCCCATTGGGAGGAAAGCTGTTTTGAATGAAGAACGCTACAGACAAGCCAATCTTTGTTGGATGTTTGAGTATCTGACTGTCCAATAAAGTCTTGTGGAGTATGTGAGTTTCCTGCTGATGAAAACTCACATTTGTTGGTTGTTCATCCTTCGAAATGAAAGGAATAAGTAATACAACAGGTTCAGATCACATGGATACAGGCTGAACTGAGAGCGTGGCTCATGTAAAACACTGAACTGCTTGATATTTCACAGCACATATTTTGTCTTGTACTATGCAGAATGCTTGTTGTATTGAAACCATGGATTATTGCAAAGGTTTAGATTTCAATACCTTCCTTGTGTTAAATAACATTCTCTAATGAATGATAGCATTCATTCATATTATATAATATTTAAAACATGAATGTGTTCCCTGTAACATTAATAAACATTATTCTAATTAATGTAAATGTCTAAACGCTTACAGGTCAAGTCATCAGCGCCTTTATATACTCGACAGATATTTTCCTCCCTCATTCTTCTTGTTTTAATCATTCAACTCAGTAAATGTAGACTGTGCAGCTTTTCATAAATGCATTAATCTTCTTACAGCATGCTCCTCTTTGCCTTGTAAGCCTCTGTCTAGTCTAGCACAATTTTACAGAGGGAGTTTATCATTGCGTTTGCCTCTTATGGACCTGATTTCCCTTATGTATATACAGTATGTTGTAGTCAATAGGGAAAACGATCAAAAAGACAGAATGAACTGCATTCTTTGGGATGATCTACAGTACTGTATTGACTGTCACATGACAATGTATCAATAGACTATCAAAACACTCCCTTTTTGCGTTAGATTTGTACTGTTGATGATGCAGCATACATTTCATACACAGTCTCTGTGCACAGTAAATATGCAATTTTGTATACGGGTGTGCATATTAACACCTATCTTTTTGTTTAAATAGGTACAACTATTCATGATTTGATATGTATAATTTGATATGTTTCCTATGATCACAATGTTTGCTAAATGTCACTTGCCAAACCAGTGATTTAGTTAAATGGTATTCGTTGGCATAATATAATTTTTAATATTGACCTTACTCCTTCACAGAGCGATGTATACTAAACTCTTAACACACGACTCTGCTCCTACACATTATTTAGGGCTAGATTCAATCTGTTTCGAGGAAGATCCTTGTTATAGCACAATGAAAGTGTAAAGGTCATTTCCGATTGAGCCGACATATGCAGCGCGTACCGTGAATGCGGTCTCTGCGAACACTGGAACATTGCCTTTAAATTTCAATCACCCTATAGAGCCGATCTTTCACGCTATGGATTTAATCTAGGTCTTAGATTTCCTTCCAACAGTTTGAACTTTGACCCTGATCTGCTTAGGATGTCCTTTTAGCCTAGTGGAAATGTCAACCCACCCGGTGAAGTAATGGTGAATCTGCTGTTAATGTGAGATGAGGTCTAGGGCTATGGGTGACAAACTACTGGAATGGGCTGGACGCTGCAAGGCCATGGTGTCATATTAGATCACTGTGATTTACTTTATGTATTATTACCATGTATTATATAATGCATTCATGTATTTATTTAATGTATTAATGCTGGTGTTATTTTTTAAATTATAAACTGCTGAGAGTTAGGGATTATATTTCTCCCTTTTTGTATTTGGACTGAACCACTAGGGAACTGGATGAGGAGGGCGATGTTGTGGCCTGACTGTGATCATGATAATGAGCTAGGTGGAGTTTTCTCCATTTTACTTGCAACCGTCCAGCTCTTTCTGATCTAACCCTAAGGGGTCTTCAAAAAGTGTCTAAGGTTTAGGGGTTAGAGGTTAAGTGGGAGTGAATGTGCGATAGAGATGAACTGTACTGTGGGGCTTAAAGTAAAATGAATGACTGATTATTGAGAGACGCTGCTTATGAACCTGAATAAACATCATGTTCTCTCTCTCTGTGTGTGTGTGTGTGTGTGTGTGTGTGTGTGTGTGTGTGTGTGTGTGTGTGTGTGTGTGTGTGTGTGTGTGTGTGTGTGTGTGTGTGTGTGTGTGTGTGTGTGTGTGTGTGTGTGTGTGTGTGTGAGTGAGAGAGAGAGACACACAAACAGGAGCAGGTTACATTTTCAACACATGAAAGGAAATATATTTTAAAAAAAAATCATTTTGAAGAACTTTATCATTGTAGATTATTTTACACTGGGGCAGTCATACATATAACATCATCAGTCATATTTCATATACACAGTTATTCAGATACACAAACTGCCTACTGTTCCTTTGCAAAGCCTTCACCTTGCAAAACGTAGTGTGTACACATCCTTTTTGATCCAGAATACAAATCAGCGTTAATCTATCATTGATTAAACTTAATTAAAACATTAGTACTCTCAGACGACACATTTCTGAAATGGCAAAACAGGAATCAGTTGTAATTTGATCCCCTCCTCTTAATTTTTTTATACAACAAATCAAGATTTTTTTTTTTAACAAACACATCGATCTCGCTCGCTACTATGGTCGATTTGGAAAAATCTGTTGTTTTTAGAAATGTCGTCTGAAATGCCAAGGGATGTGCATAGGCTTCAAGGTTATTTTTGTTGGTTGTTATTTCCTGTTCCCCTTGCTTCCATTGGTCGAGTGGAGTCTTCCAGACGCGTGGAATGTTGGTGGAATGTTGGTTTTCAGTAGAGAGGAGGTTACAGCAGGACACTGGGAACACTGATGGACTGACCGACTGACGGACAGACGGCATGTAAGCTTGCGAATGTCCAACATGCATGAGACCTCATTCAAATCTCTAAAACATTTCTGGATTCGTTTAGAAGAGACAGTATCTTGTGGAGGTGTGAGTGTGTGTCTGCAGGGGAGAGGGGTGGGGGTGGCTAGGGTGATAGCATATACAGTCAAAATGAAGCAAGATCAAACTGAACTACAATACATGAATAATAACAGAGTGAGCTTAGAGAAAGACAGAGCATGATTATGTGAACAAAGTTCACAATAAAGGCTAATACATAGTGCTGAGGGATTAGTGCTTTTTTTAGGTCGGGTTGGTTTTGGTTCGATTCTTAAAAAATAATCACAGTTTTCGATTTCGGTTTGAATTATTATTATTTGATCATGAAATGCATTCTGAAATAATGAGCTTTTTTTTGTTGCATTTGAATGGAAATTCCAAAGCCAAAAATTGTGAACATTCAAATTGCGAAAACATAAAAAAATATTCCATTGTCTCAGTCAGGTCCACATTGAGTAGACATCATAGAAAAATAGGAAATTACTCTGAAGTAATAAAATATTTCAGTTGTGTATATTACTTGGTTTTTATTTGATGACGTTATTATTTTTCATTCCTCAAAGTCATCTTATCGCTGTTCAGACAGTAGCAGTCAGCCAGCCAGATAATGTTATCTCTGTACTCCCCATGTCGTTCTGTCTTTAGTCATCCTATTTAGCTAGGCTAGCTGTACAGCTGTCTGACAAAATCCTTTTACTAGTTCTTCAAATAATATTTGCTTAATGAAAACTACAACTCCCTTCAGCCAAGTGGCCCACATAGTTCTTGAGTAAGTTTCTTTTGTGAATTATTTGATTTCTCTCTAGAGAAACAGTGCATTGGGTTCACAAAAAAATGAACTAAATGGAATTCAAGTTATTGAACCGACATCTTGTTGAAAAACCAAAAATCACCCGAAATGAATCTCTCAGCACTACTAATAAAGGAGAGGAGTAAAGGATCAATAAAGAGGTGTTGAGCGCCAGATAAAGGGAGGCTGGAGTGTTTGTGTGGTTTTCTTCAGTCTGTCCAGAGAGAGAGAAAGAGAATATGCAGGAAAAGAGCTGCAACACAGAGACAGCTGTCACATCGATCACACCAACAGCATCATTGCGCAAAATGGTACGCAGCATCATCTGGATATGTGTGCAACAAAAGTTCAACATTCACCTTCTGCTCCCATTTCTGTCAAGCCGTCTAGCATGCATACGTTCAATGTACCCAATGTATTAACCACACAGAACGCATTACAACTGCCTCTGCAAAACAATGCTGCAAGGCAAACGCAGCGTACCATTGGAAATGAATGTACTTCTGGTGTACGGAAATGCAATGACGCTGTCGGTGTGATCGAGGAGAAAGAACTTCAACATCCATGAAGGATGGGGTAATGGGGCCAAAGCCAGTAACATGATGCAGAAGGCTGCAGTGCACTACGTGGGGAGGAGATATAGTACTGTCTCTTTAAAACAAACTTCTACAAAAATGTTGCCTCCTAGCTAAAACAGACATGACTATATCTATTTGTTAATTTTGTTTATACAACACATCGGCTAGGTAGTGTGTAAGGGCAGAATCTCATTGGCTGCTGCAGGTCGTATGCAGTAGTTGGAGGATTTCAATTGGCTGCTGAAGGTCATGTGCAGTCCACAGAGGTTTCTGATTGGTTGAGGTGCTTTTCTTTTCCTGAAGGAATGATGTGAGTTTTTCATAGTGAATAATAGAGGCCTCAAGTGGCCAAAAGGTCCTATTAGCATGGGCAGCTAAGGGCTTCCACCATGCTTCGGCCATTTTAAAGTAGTCAAAGTAGTCAACTGGGTGGAGATTCCTATGGGTTGTAGCCTCAATGGTGCTGCCCATGCTGTCACAGATGCGATAATGGCACAGCTATAAAGAGGACTCTTCTTTCTCTATGGAGTTTTCGCAGAGATGCATTGCTGAGGAGAGGGAGCTAAAGAGGAGTCATTGGGGAGGGGAGGGGTGTTGTCCATAAAGGTCCAGTAGGACAGAGAGGAGAGGAGAGGACAGGAGAGGAGAGGAGAAAGCAGAGGAGAGGAGAGGAGAAATCAGAGGAGAGGAGGAGAGGAGAGGAGAAAGCAGAGGAGAGGAGAGGAGAGGAGGGCTTTGTGTTTTTTCCTCAGTAGACCCAGGACACAGGGATCCACTGTGCGTTGGTACAGACCAGGTCTATAGCCTCCTCTAGGTGTCTGATGGTCTCATCTATCTCGTTGTTGATTATGGTCTGGTCAAAGTAATGGGCATAGGTCTTCTGGAGAATTTCTGACTCCTTCTGAAGATGCTGCAATGATTCGTCCTACAGAGAGAGAGAAAGAGGGGGAGGAACGAGAGAATGAGAGAGAGAGACATAATAAGACACAGACAGAGATGTGATGCCAATAAAGCAGTTTTAAATTAAACTGACAGAGAAAGAGTGAGTGTATAGAGTGGATGAGTAGGGATTCAGGACAGTTCTTTGGTAGGCCTGGCCCTGGTGTCCTCAGTGAGAGGAGACTGGAGGAGAGAATTGAGCTGGTTTACTGAGGTAATATTACCACACAATAGACCACTGACTATGGGTTTTCTCTACTCATACTTACTGGCAGCCTCCTGCACCACCTGGGGAGCTGAGAGCCAGTCAACCGAACGCAAGAGAAACGGAAAAATAGAAGTTCACAAAGACAGCATGCAAAAATAAACCAGTGAAGAAAGCGATGAGAGAAGAAAAAGAAAATGTCGGAGTGCAGAAAAAAAGAAGAGTGCCAATAGAGTACCACAGTACGAGTCATGATACCCAGAAAACCTAGCGGTCAAACAGGGAAGTGGTTCCAGTTGTTTTTCCACCTTTCATTTTTCCCATAGGGGATTTTAGAAACACTTCAAATAAAGGGCCGTGTTTCGTGTAGGCTTACCCTGGCGTGACATTTTGATAACCGTGTAAATCTCTCTAGGACAAGGTGACTTTTATTAATATATTTGCCTGTATTTATCCCCCAAAAACATGGCTATCATAAAGAACTACAAATGCCATTAATGATCTGGACGAAACTGCCGAATCGAGGCAAAGGTAAGAATATCTGGATTAACTATCTAATGTTAGCTAAATGTAGTAATGAATAAATAGGCTACATTTCCTTAAATGGAAAATTCTGTGAACTGTCTTGTGCAAGTTTTAAATGGACACAAAACCTGTTAGCAAAGGTGTCAGTTAGAGATGACATGCAGGAGCTTGCAGGGATTTACAGTTTTGTATGTCTACTTTGATGCTAATTAGCATTTTCAAATCTGAGAGTAAATAGAGCCGAATATATTGATAAAAGTCACCTTGTCTGAGAGAGATTTACATGGTTATCAAAACATCACACTAGTGTAAACCTACACAAAACACAGCCCTTATTTTAAGTGTTTTTAAAATTCCCTATGTGAAAAATGAATGGTGGAAAAATGATTGGAACCATTTCCCTGTTGAGCGCTAGGTGTTATAGGTGTTATGACACCTCCACTTTGTGGCTATATAGCTGCAGTGTCCCAAGTTGACTGTGTGTGTGTGTGTGTGTGTGTGTGTGTGTGTGTGTGTGTGTGTGTGTGTGTGTGTGTGTGTGTGTGTGTGTGTGTGTGTGTGTGTGTGTGTGTGTGTGTCGGTGTGTGTGTGTGTGTGCGCCTGAGAGTGAGTGAGTATGTTACCTCATTGATGCCAGGGGTAATAGTTGGTGCGGCGATGAAAACAACATAAGGAGCGAACTCCGCTGTCCGCAGGACCTTCAGGGCCTAATGGAGAATAGGTTACAGTTCAGCTGGGCTGTTTGTATGTGAGAAGACCTGCCTGAGAAGACCCTCGGCTTTCACTAGCACACATGACAAAACACCTAAGTTATTTAGAATGTTTTGTTCACACTGTAGAGATAGAGGACTCTAGTGCCCAGACGCCCGTTTAGCATGGGCAGTGCCATTGAGGACTTTCACCATTTTGAAGTAGCCAACTGGGTGGGACTTCCTATGGGTTAAGGAAGGATCACATAATCCATCCAGGTCATCAGGAAGGATCAGCCAATTAATTACACTGGTGAGACAACATTCCATAACTGAAGGTGGCAGTGAATTGCCAACCTTGGATTTACACCTGTTTAAACAACTCACTCTAGGTGGCAGTATGCACCCTTTCGGTTTGTTAACCAACTCATATAAGTAGTAGAAGAAGAAAATGGACTGCTTCAAAATGGAGATGACCTCAATTGCGCTGCCCATTCTCTCACAGACGCCATAATGAAACAGATACAAGGTTGTGTCCTCTAACTATCTCTATGGTTCACACAAACACACACCCACCCCATATACATACACACACCCACCCCATAAACACACACGCACACGCACAAGCACACGCACGCACACACACACACACACACACACCCACCCCATATACATACACACACCCACCCCATAAACACACACACACACACACACACACACACACACACACACACACACACACACACACACACACACACACACACACACACACACACACACACACACACACACACACACACACACCTGTGGCTCTACGTCCAGTATGGAGATGAGTCCCTGCTCGTGGATCTGGCGGAGGGTCTCTAGCCGCGTGCCGTACATGGCGTCCTCGTGACTACCGTACTCCAGGTAGTCATTGTTACTGATGTCCTGCATCATCTGGTCATGTGACACAAAGTAGTAGTTCTTCCCATTTTCCTCGTCCTTCTTAGGAAGTCTGGTTGTATCTGGGGGAGGGTGTAAGGTAAAGATGAAAGAGAGGAGGAGGGTGTCGGGGAGGGGGTTAAGTAAGAACGATAATCACAACGGATGGTCAAAGTGAGTGAGTGAGTGAATGAGTCAGTGTGTAGTAAGTTTATGTTAAGATGGCGCCGAAGAGGATGGCTGACGTTTTACATGCTCCTAACCAACTGTGCTATTTTATTAGGTTTTTTTTTAACGTTGTTTGTAACTTATTTTTTTTACTTATTTTGTACATAATGTTGCTGAAACTGTCTCTTATGAGCAAAAATAACTGGACATCAGAACAGCGATTACTCACCACGAACTGGAAGAAGCTTTTTTTCTTTAACGAGTCCAACGAGAAGGATATACTGCTTTCCAGGGAACAGGCCCAAATCCCCGTCATTTGCATGAAGAAAAGACGAAGGAAACGGGGCGCAGGTCGGGCTGCTTTCTGAGAATCCGAGCGAGTAAACTCCCACTGCCATCCGTTCTACTGGCTAACATGCAATCATTGGAAAATAAAATTAATAACCTACAATTACGATTATCCTACCAACGGGATATTAAAAACTGTAAAATCATATGTTTCACCGAGTCGTGGCTGAACAACACGGATACGGATAATATAGAGATGGCGGGACTTTTCATGCACCGGCAGAACAGAGAAGAAGCTACGTCTGGTAAGATGAGGGGTGTGTGTCTTTTTGTCAATAACAGCTGGTGCGCGACATCTAATATTAAATAAATCTCGAGGTATTGCTCACCTGAGGTAGAGTACCTTATGATAAGATGTAGACCACACTATCTACCAAGTGAGTTCTCATCTATATTATTCGTAGCCGTCTATTTACCACCACAGACCGATGCTGTCACTAAGACCGCACTGAATGAGCTCTATAAGGCCATAAGCAAACAAGAAAATGATCATCCAGAAGCGGCGCTCCTAGTGGCTGGGGACTTTAATGCAGGCAAACTTAGACCACATTTACTCCACACACAGAGATGCATACAAAGCTCTCCTCCGCCCTCCATTTGGCAAATCTGACCACAATTCTATCCTCCTGATTCCTGCTTACAAGCAAAAACTAAAGCAGGAAGTATCAGTGACTCGCTCAATATGTAAGTGGTCAGATGACACGGATGCTACGCTACAGAACTGTTTTGCTAGCACAGACTGGAATATGTTCCGGGATTCATCTAATGGCATTGAGGAGTACACCACCTCAGTCATCGGCTTCATCAATAAGCGCATCAACAACGTTGTACCCACAGTGACCATACGTACATATCCCAGTCAGAAGCCATGGATTACAGGCAACATCCACATTGAGCTAAAGGCTAGAGCTGCCGCTTTCAAGGAGCGGGACACTAATCCAGACGCTTATAAGAAATCCCGCTATGCCCTCAGACGAACCATCAAACAAGCAAAGCATTAATACAGGATTAAGATTGAATCCTCCTACACCGGCTCTGATGCTCGTCGGATGTGGCAGGGCTTGAAAACTATTACAGACTACAAAGGGAAGACGCGAGCTGCCCAGTGACGCGAGCCTACCAGACGAGCTAAATGCCTTTTATGCTCGCTTTGAGGCAAGCAACACTGAAGCATGCAGTGAGAGCACCAGCTGTTCTAGATGACTGTGTGATAACGGTCTCGATAGCCGATGTGAGAAAGACCTTTAAACAGGTCAACATCCACAAAGCCGCGGGGCCAGACAGATTACCAGGACGTGTACTCAAAGCATGCGCGGACTAACTGGCAAGTGTCTTCACTGATATTTTCAACCTCTCCCTGACTGAGTCTGTAATACCTACATGTTTCAAGCAGACCACCATAGTCCCTGTGCCCAAGGAAGTGAAGGTAACCTGCATAAATGATTATCCCGCCCCGTAACACTCATGTCGGTAACCATGAAGTGGTTTGAAAGGCTGGTCATGGCTCACATCTACAGCATCCTCCCGGATACCCTAGACCCACTCCAATTCGCATACCGCCCCAACAGATCCACAGATGACGCAATCTCAATCACACTCCACACCGCCCTTTCACACCTGGACAAAAGGAACACCTACGTGAGAATGCTGTTCATTGATTACAGATCAGTGTTCAACACCATAGTGCCCACGAAGCTCATCACTAAGCTAAGGACCCTGGGACTAAACACCTCCCTCTGCAACTGGATCCTGGACTTCCTAACGGGCTGCCCCCAGGTGGTAAGGGTTGGCAACAACATGTCTGCAACACTGATCCTCAGCACTGGGGCCTCTCAGGGGTGTGTACTTAGTCCCGTCCTGTACTCCCTGTTCACCCACGACTGCGTGGCCAAACATGGCTCCAACACCATCATTAAGTTTGCTGTTCACCGACAACGATGAGACAGCCTATAGGGAGGAGGGCAGAGAACTGGCAGTGTGGTGCCAGGACAACAATCTCTCCCTCAATGTAAGCAAGACAAAGGAGCTGATCGTGGACTACAGGAAAAGGCGGGCCGAACAGGCCCCCATTAACATCGATGTGGCTGTAGTGGAGCGGGTCGAGAGTTTCAAGTTCCTTGGTGTCCACATCACCAACAAACTATCATCGTCCAAACACACCAAGACAGTCGTGAAGAGGGAACGACAAAACCTTTTCCCCCTCAGGAGACTGAAAAGATTTGGCATGGGTCCCCAGATCCTCAAAAGGTTTTACACCTGCACCATCGAGAGTATCCTGACCGGTTGCATCACTGCCTGGTATGGCAACTGCTCGGCAGCTGACCGTAAGGTGCTACAGAGGGTAGTGCGTACAGCCCAGTACATCACTGGGGCCAAGCTTCCTGCCATCCAGGACCTATATAATAGGCTGTGTCAGTGGAAAGTCCATAAAATTGTCAGAGACTCCAGTCACCCAAGTCATAGACTGTTTTCTCTGCTACTGCACGGAAAGCAGTTCCAGAGCACCAAGTGTAGGACCAAAAGGCTCCTTAACAGCTTCTACCCCCAAACCATAAGACTGCTGAACAATTAATCAAATGGCCACCTGACTATTTACATTGACCCCCCCCCCCCTCCATTTGTTTTGTACACTGCTGCTTCTCGCTGTTTATTATCTATGCATATTCACTTCACCCCTACCTACATGTACAAATTACCCCCGCACACTGACTCGGTATCGGTGTCCCCTGTATATAGCCTCGTTATTGTTATTTTATAGTGTTACTTTTTATTATTTTTAACTTTTGTTTATTTGGTAAATATTTTCTTAACTCTTCTTGAACTGCACTGTTGGTTAAGGGCTTGTAAGTAAGAACTTCACTGTTAAGGTCTACACTTGTTGTATTCGGCACATGTGACAAATAAAGTTAGATTTGATTTATTGTCTGTGAAATGGGGTAGGTGAATCTGTATGTGTGTGTGTGTTTGTGTGTGTGTGTGTGTGTCTTACGTGGGATTGGGTAGGCAAATCTGTCGGGGTGTTTTGTGATTAGTGTGTTCTTGATGTGTCTTCTGCCCACTCCATGGGCCCCTGTAGAAGAGAGAGCCCTCAGTCAGAAGTGAGAACACCATCTAGTACCCTTAGCCAATACAGCATTATCCTTTATAATGCCAGATGATATTTGTACCTAACAAGACTAGTGTTTTCCTCTTGAACGCAGGCAGTTTGACTACCTCTTCATAGGTGACGAGATCTAGTTGGTCGAATACTGGAGAAAGGGAGGCAAGGAAAGAGAGAGGGATAGTGAGACACTATGAAAGAGAGGTAAAGACCGACATCCAGAGAAGTGCATCTTACACTGGGACAACACAGGACCCTAACAGTAAGGTGAGAGAATGCCTGTGACAGTTAGTTGGACATGGAGACAATCATAGCCTGGGTACTTGAGTGTTTCAACATTCAACAACACTATATCGACATCTGGGAATGAGAAGGACAAGATGGCTAAAACAGAAACAGACTAGCACCCAGGCTAGCCATGAGATGAAGGGGTAGACATTTTGTCTGTGACAATTAGTGACAGTTATTAACAATTAGTGACAGTTATTGACAATTAGTGACAGTTGGGAGATAATTCACGATTAGGGAATGATCTATGATGTTACAAGGAGAGATAGAGCTTGATCTTCTCCCTTGGAGTCATATAAGTACAATGGCCTGTATGTCCTTAAACGTAACATCATTAAATCAAATAGCTAAATCACAGGAGTGATTTATTATAACCCAGTCTAAAGCCCTAATCCAATGAGATGAAGAAGAGAGATTTGTGTAAGACTGTTAACACATGACGGGTAAAAGATGGAGAATATTGTGTTTTCCTTCTGGTCTGATGTGACCTCTGTGACGATCATGACATTCTGTCAGCCGGTTATTGTCATTTAAAAGACTGCCGGTCTCACGATAATTGACCATTAATTAACATAAATAAGATTAGCGTCTCCAGGCCTCCATGCATACAAGTCACATACAAGCCGATAATGTGCACCTTTGGAACATCTACATTTAAAAATGCAATGTATGTGTGTTACGTTTGTGTTAATTTATATATAAAACGATGGATAGAAGAAGAGATGAATGAGAGAACACAGGACACGACACTCCTGGGTGTCTGTACAGCATACAGCAAAGAGCATATGTCCTTACCCAGCATACAGTGCAGGGTACTGCACATTACACCTCTACTGAACCTAACAGCTGTGTCTGACATGGGAAATACAACACTCAGTACGCCATGTACAGTACTCTCTCTGGAATAGAAGCTCTCTCTCTCTCTCTCTCTCTCTCTCTCCTCTCTCTCTCCTCTCTCTCTCTCTCTCTCTCTCCCCCCCTCTCTCTCTCTCTCTCTCTCTCTCCCCCCCCTCTCTCTCTCTCTCTCTCTCTCTCTCTCTCTCTCTCTCTCTCTCTCTCTCTCCCCCCCTCTCTCTCTCTCTCTCTCTCTCTCTCTCTCTCTCTCTCTCTCTCTCTCTCTCTCTCTCTCTCTCTCTCTCTCTCTCTCTCTCTCTCTCTCCTCTCTCTCCTCTCTCTCTCTCTCTCTCTCTCTCTCTCTCTCTCTCTCTCCCCCCTCTCTCTCTCTCTCTCACCATCTCTAACGGCTAAGGTTGACTCAATCTCTCCTGATTCCTCTGCTGCTCTGTTCTCTCATTGGCTGGCATGTGTCCTTGAACTTGTGCCGACCTTTAACCTTATGTACAACGTGTCACATTCTGAGAATGACGCTCAGGGATATCAAATGGGGATTCTTTCCCTGAGGAATATGTATGATGATAAAATTAAAATACCTTCATCTGAAACACACAACACCAAAATAAACTAAATATATGGGTGAGGAGGAAAACCAAAAAACACACACATGCAAATACACACACAAACTGCAAAGCTATGTTCTTTCTGTTTTGTGCTGGATCTCTGTTGCTCTGAGCAGGTGCAACAGAAACAAAACGGAAACGTTGGGAGTAGTGCTGAGCAATTAGTGCTTTTTGAGGGCAGTTCGTTTTCGGTTTGATCGTTCAAAAATAATCCCGGTTTTCAATTTTGGTTTCGATTATTTGGGTTGAATGCTGTAACAACACTGAATAAAACAATTATTAATACAAGTCCCATGATGGTAGTGACTGTCCATTACTGCTTATCACTTATTAACCATCATTTACTCACGTTACTTTAATAAAATATTTCAGTTGTTGAGTGAGTATTTTACATTTGTTTTATTTGATGACTTTATTATTCCATTCCACGTCATCATCTCTATAAAGCTGCTGCCTATGCTGTCTGACAAAATCACTATTTTAGTAGTTCTTCAAAGTAAATAATGTAAGTCATGCATTTACATCTATCAAGTAGATGTGCAATGGATTATGGTCATTGTATTTAATTAGCAGATTTTATGCGCTAAACTATATTGAATACTGGCCTGTTGGAAACTACAACTCCCTACTACATTGCACAGTTCAGGCTGAATCTGATTTATCTCTAGAGAAACTGTGCAATGTGTGCATTGAGCGCACAGGGAAAAAAAGAACAAAATGCAATTCAAATTATTGAACCGACGTCAGATAATTTGTATTTTGTAAACCAAAAAATAACCACAATTTCAGTAAATCGCTCAGCACTAGTTAGGAGTGACAGCTGGTCAACTGAAAGGTTCATAATAACGCAAATAAAAACAAATATGAGAGACAGAATGAGAATGAGACAGAAAGAGAGAGAGACAGACACAGAGAGAGAGAGTCAGAAAAGCCAAAAGAGGCGTTAGCTAGCCAGCTACTGTCACTGGTTGTTACTTACATGCAGAGAGGCCGTTTGGAGGGGGACAGCGTGAGAGATGGACAGGGGTTCAGTTACACAACAATATAGAAGTTACCATAGATACAGCAATACAACAATACAACTCTGAAGCAGCAAAGCTCTGATGCCCTGCTTTATATTACTAACCAAACAGAGTAGAATGAAGTTGCTCCCAAACACTGATCTAAGGCCAGTTTTTGTATTTTAAGATCAGGATTTGGGCAGGGTATACTGACCTGACCTTAGATACTGTATGTGTCTAAAGGGCAACTTGTACCCAGAGCGTCACACTCTGGCCTCTTGAGGAGGGAAAGTAGGAATGATTCATCTTTATAGAGTTAAAATGGGACCTAATCATAGGCCTCATACTGTGAACATGCTGCCAGCTATCCCCCACATCACCTCTCATTCTCTCACATGCTGCCAGCTATCCCCCACATCACCTCTCATTCTCTCACATGCTGCCAGCTATCCCCCACATCACCTCTCATTCTCTCACATGCTGCCAGCTATCCCCCACATCACCTCTCATGCTCTCACATGCTGCCAGCTATCCCCCACATCACCTCTCATTCTCTCACATGCTGCCAGCTATCCCCCACATCACCTCTCATTCTCTCCTCTACTGGTTGAGCATATTGATGAGTCTCCCCTAATCTGCAACCTCCAGGCCCACTTCCTTCCCCTATCCCCCCCTCCCTGTCCCTGTCCCTATCCCTATCCCTGTCCCTATCCCTATCCCTGTCCCTGTCACTATCCCCTCCCTGTCCCTGTCACTATCCCTGTCCCCTCCCTGTCCCTATCCCCCTCTCTATCTCTATCCATGTCCCTATCCCCTCCCTGTCCCTGTCCCTGTCACTATCCCCTCCCTGTCCCTGTCACTATCACCTCCCTGTCCCTGTCCCCCACCCTGTCCCTGTCCACCTCCCTGTCCCTGCTCCCCCTCCCTGTCCCTGTCACTATCACCTCCCTGTCCCTGTCCCCCACCCTGTCCCTGTCCACCTCCTTGTCCCTGCTCCCCCTCCCTGTCCCTGTCACTATCACCTCCCTGTCCCTATCCCTATCCCTGTCCCTATCCCTATCTCTGTCCCTGTCACTATCCCCTCCCTGTCCCTGTCCCTATCACCTACCTGTCCCTGTCACTATCCCCTCCCTGTCCCTGTCCCCTCCCTGTCCCTATCCCCCTCTCTATCTCTATCCATGTCCCTATCCCCTCCCTGTCCCTGTCCCTGTCACTATCCCCTCCCTGTCCCTGTCACTATCACCTCCCTGTCCCTGTCCCTGTCCCTGTCCACCTCCCTGTCCCTGCTCCCCCTCCCTGTCCCTGTCACTATCACCTCCCTGTCCCTGTCCCCCACCCTGTCCCTGTCCACCTCCCTGTCCCTGCTCCCCCTCCCTGTCCCTGTCACTATCACCTCCCTGTCCCTGTCCCCCACCCTGTCCCTGTCACTATCCCTGTCCCTGTCCCTGCTCCCCCTCCCTGTCCCTGTCACTATCACCTCCCTGTCCCTGTCCCCCACCCTGTCCCTGTCCACCTCCCTGTCCCTGCTCCCCCTCCCCCTCCTCATACGCATGTTGACATTTAATGTCATCAGTCTTGCCCTGGAGGCAGAACTGAGTGGTTTCAAAATTGTCTACATCGTAAAAATACATGAAAACAAACATCTGCTTTTTGGTCTTAATTTAAGGTCAGGGTTTGGCATTAGTGCTAGCTGCATGGTTAAGGTTAGGGTTAGGTTTAAAATCAGATTTTATGACTTTGTGGCTATGCTAACTAGTGACCACTCTGCAGAGCTGCTTCCAGTACATGAGTCATCTCTTTAAATGCCAACCTGCTCCTCATACACCCAGCTGTGCCCGATACCCAAATCAACTCCCATAATCCCTTGGGAACAGCTCAGTGCAGTTGTAGGCTGACATGTGCAAACATCTTTACACAATTAACTGACAAAAAAAGGAACTCTCCCAACAACAAAATCTATATAATACCCTCTCTCCTCTCCAGGCTTCTCAGTGAACAGGACTGGTGGAGAAGCTGACAGCTGATCTCTGGTCAGTGCTGCTCTGCTGTTACTGGTTACTGTTGTCATTTGAGCTGCTCCATAGATGCACATGGCAGTGTCAGTTTCTCCTGCACATTGACCCTGGCCTGGTCTCCAGAGATCACAGAGACCAGAGATCACAGACACCAGAGATCACAGACACCAGAGACCACAGACACCAGCGACCACAGACATCAGAGATCACAGACACCAGAGACCACAGACACCAACGATCACAGACACCAGAGACCACAGACATCAGAGATCACAGACACCAGAGACCACAGACACCAGAGACCACAGACACCAGAGATCACAGACACCAGAGACCACATACACCAGAGATCACAGACACCAGAGATCACAGACACCAGACAACACAGACACCAGACATCACAGACACCAGAGACCACAGACACCAGACATCACAGACACCAGACATCACAGACACCAAAGATCACAGACACCAGAGACCACAGACACCAGACATCACAGACACCAGACATCACAGACACCAAAGATCATAGACACCAGAGATCATAGACACACACACACGCAGCACACACGCAACATACACACAACGCACACACACACACACACACACACACACACACACACACACACACACACACACACACACACACACACACACACACACACACACACACACACACACACACACACACACACGCAGCAAACACAACACTTGTACTGTGCATACCAATTTGATAACTGCCCACTCACACACACCCTCATATCTGAGCTTGCCCTTGCGCCCCAGCACCAGGTCTCCCTGCTATTTCTGGCGTGACTGTGTCACTGGAGCCAGTGAATTCCCTGCTCTCCCTGTCGTCCCTGGTCCCACATTCCCTGACCACCTCTCCCTTGTTCCTTGACCACACGTCCCTCTCTATTTCCCTCATACCTCCATGCCACCTTCTCACACGTGAGACCCTCACATTCCATGAAGTAACAGCTGAGGAACATTCTGACTGCATGACTGTGTACTGTACTGTAACAGCTGAGGAACATTCTGACTGCATGACTGTGTACCGTACTGTATGGTATGTGCATGCCATTGACCACATGGAAGTATGTGTGTGTGTGTACCTGCGTTGTGCTTGGCCAGGTACTTGTCTTTGTACTGTTTCTTCTTCTTGCCAAACCAGGTACAGCTGGCCTGCTGCTCCTGCTTGGTCTTCTCCATGGCTAAACACGCCACACGCCTGTAAACACGGCCGGAAATACATCCAATGAGAGCTAAACTACATCACCTGCTCAAACATTCTAGACTTTTTGGGGGGTTCTTTGAGTGTGCATTCTGGGAGCTTTCTCTAAATCTGGATTCTCTGTGTGTTAAAGTACTCTCCACACCCTAAAGTCTCTATTTGGCCAGGAGGTTTCTAAGTCTGAATGATTCTCTCTAGATTTTGATGGAGATCTGGGTTCTATCGCTGTGTGTGTGTCTTCTCACCACTCCCGGAGGTCTGGTGTTCAATGCGTGTGTGTGTGTGTGTGTGTGTGTGTGTGTGTGTGTGTGTGTGTGTGTGTGTGTGTGTGTGTGTGTGTGTGTATGTGTGTGTGTGTGTGTGTGTATGTATATGTGTCTGGGCTGTATGTGTGTCTCCTCACCACTCCTGGAGTTCTGGTGAGGGTATGAGCCCTGCGGTGGCGTTCTTAGTGTTCTCCAGCTTGCCCTGCCACCAGTTGTGGTCGTCTTTACTGATGATCTGGACAATGTCACCAACCCGGAAGGGAATCCCAGCCTCCTTGCAGGGTATGAGGTCATCTCTGGAGGGGTCATACTCAAACTGGGCCCTCACGTAGATCTGAGACACATAGACAGGGGTCAGCTAGAGGTCAAGATGGAGTGGGCTGAATGAGTCACTGATGAGGTAGGGACGGAGGGAGAGGGTGAGGGAGAGAGAAAGAGGGAGGGAGGGAGAGTGTGTGAGGGAGGGAGGGAGGGAGGGGGAAAGAGAGGGAGGGAGGGAGGGGGAAAGAGAGGGAGGGCGGGAGAGAGAGAGAGAGAGAGAGAGAGAGAGGAGAGAGAGAGAGAGAGAGAGAGGAGGAGAGAGATGAGAGAGAGAGAGAGAGAGAGAGAGAGAGCAGTTGTGTTGAGGAGAACATTTCCTCTGATGCCCGGTTGCCAGGTTGGAGACCTGGAGAGGGAGGAGTGGTGTGTGGCTGTTTATTTTATTTAACCTTTATTTAACTAGGCAAGTCAGTTAAGAACAAATTCTTATTTATAATGACGGCCTACCAAAAGGCAAAAGGCCTTCTTCGGGGACCTGGGATTACATTTTTTTAAATAAAATAAAAACAGGACAAAACACACATCACGACAAGAGAGACACCACAACACTACAGACCAATTGGTTTCCAGATCAGAGACCTTTCCCTATAGGTAGTTTTACCTCACGGGGGACACTCAAAGAAATAGCTGTGTGGTATAAATGAGCCTCTCTGTCCAGTTGCCAGGTTGGAGACCTGAAGAGGGAGGAGTGGCGTCCAGACCAATGGGTTGCTAGGTTGGAGACTAGGAAAGGGAGTAGTGGCGTCTGGCTGTACAAGCCAATGGGATGCCAGATTGGCGACCTGGAGAGGGAGGAGTGGCTTGTAGCTGTACAGATCAATGGGTTGCCAGGTTGGAGACCTGGAGAGGGAGGAGTGGCTTCTGGCTGTACAGACCAATGGGTTGCCAGGTTGGAGACATTTCACTATGGGCAGTAGGGCTGGGCGGTATATCGTATTTTATGATATACCGGTACTGATGCAGAGACCGGTTTGGGTATTTACTTTATCTTCTATACAGGTATTTGAATGTTTGGTTTGTTAAATGTGATGCGCCATGTGTTATGTCAATTTCCATAGTTTACTTCGCTACTTGAGTCATCTCTCTCTGCTCTTTCTCTCCATGCCACTTTCCACACAGACCTAGCCACGCCCCCTGTCACTCAAGGAGCGCATTTGATGTTCCTCAACCACGAGACACTTGCATTCAGTCTGCATGGTCAATGCAGCACATACAACAATGTTGATGACAACAATGCTGTTTTCACTTTGATTCTTAATATAAATCCACTAATGTTCTATAATGACACTATTAGTTTGTGTTTCTTACATCAGCAAACAGCTAGTTTGTCTTTTCTTAGCAAGTTGCCCTAAATCTTGTGAGACGCTAATCGTTAGCCGCTAATGCAAATAGCTAGCTAGCTAGCTAATAAATGTACTGAGTCAGAACAAACGTAGCTAGCTAATAGAGCCTGATAATACCAGTGATGGTGTAGCCCTAAATCAGCATGTTGTTTGTGAAACAGTATCTTCTTCTAAATCAAAGAGGAATATGCAAAGCAAGCATATGTTAGCTACATGAAGTGGCTAAGAGAAAACATGCAATGAGGTCAAAGCTTATAGGGTCCACTAGGAAACACTTATCAACACCTTAGTTCCTACCCTGTCACAATTACTCCTCCCTGGCAATTTAATTTGTTGGCATCTCAAACAACACTGTATTCAAAGTGCCCACTATTATATTCTAATTCTACAATTAGAATAGTCATTCTATTTCCATGATTCCAACAGTGTTGCTCTAATTCGCAAGTCAAATCGCAATTGCAATATTTGGTTAAAAATAAGTCCAAGATTATTTGCCCATATCGTGCAGCCCTATGTGGCAGTGTGGAAATTATCTCAATTGAGCAGTGGTGTAAAGTACTTAAGCAAAAATACTTTCAAGTACTACTTAAGTCATTTTTCTGTATCTGTACTTTACTTTACTATTGTTGACAACTTTTACTTCACTACATTCCTCAAGAAAATACTGTACTTTTTACTCCATACATTTTCTGACATCTAAACATCTAAAAGTACTTGTTACATTTTGAATGCTTAGCAGAACAGGAAAATGGTCCAATTCACTTGTCAAGAGAACATCCCTGGTCATCTACTGCCTCTGATCTGGAGGACTCACTAAACACAAATGCTTTGTTTGTAAATTTTCTCTGAGTGCTGGTGTGCCGCTGGCTATCCGTAAATGTAAAAAAAAAACAAGAAAATGGTGCCATCTGGTTGGCTTAATATAAGGAATTTGAAATTATTTACACTTTTACTTTTGATACTTAAGTACATTTTATCAATTACATTTACTTTTGATACTTAAGTATATTTAAAACCAAATACTTTTAGACTTTTACTCAAGTAGTATTTTACTGGGTGACTTTCACTTTTACTTGAGTCATTTTCTATTAACGCATCTATACTTTTACTCAAGTATGACAATTGGGTACTTTTTCCACCACTGCAATTGAGTGCAGGAAATGCAGAAATTATAAAAGTGCAGAAATTTGTTTTGGTTGAAGTTGAATTGAACAGTATAAAACAAATCAGAATGGAGAAATCACTTATAATGTATGTGTTGCCACCCTAGGATCACTCACTACTCATAAAGCAAATGTACAACTTTTATTTTTCAAATACCGTCATACCGGCCAATTTAAAAGAAATACCGTCAAATACCGTCATACCATCCAATTTAAAAAGAAATACCGTCAAATAGCGTCATACCATCCAATTTAAAAAGAATACTGTGGTATAGTATTTTGGCCATATGGCCCGGCTCTAGTGGGCAGTAGCGTGTGTATGTGGCTGCCCGGTACAAAAAACACGAGTTGTGCTATTAATCAGCATCTTTCTTCAGAGGCAGTACACAGAAGAGGACTGGCCACCCCTCAGAGCCTGGTTCCTCTCTAGGTTTCTTCTAGGTTCCTGCCTTTCTAGGGAGTTTCTCCTAGCCACTGTGCTTCTACATCTGCATTGCTTGCTGTTTGGGATTTTAAGCTGAGTTTCTGTATAAGCACTTTGTGACATCTGCTGATGTAAAAAGGGCTTCATAAACAAATGTGATTTGATTTGACTGATATAAATGGCACAGGGATCGTTAACACAGGGTTGTCTCTTTAGAATCTCTCATGGATCGTTAACACAGGGTTGTCTCTTTAGAATCTCTCATGGATCGTTAACACAGGGTTACCTCTTTAGAATCTCTCATGGATCATTAACACAGGGTTGTCTCTTTAGAATCTCTCATGGATCGTTAACACAGGGTTGTCTCTTTAGAATCTCTCATGGATAGTTTAACACAGGGTTGTCTCTTTAGAATCTCTCATGGATCGTTAACACAGGGTTACCTCTTTAGAATCTCTCATGGATCGTTTAACACAGGGTTGTCTCTTTAGAATCTCTCATGGATCATTAACACAGGGTTGTCTCTTTAGAATCTCTCATGGATCGTTAACACAGGGTTACCTCTTTAGAATCTCTCATGGATCGTTTAACCTGTTACATCTAGGGGGCAGTATTTTCACGGCTGGATAAAAAACGTACCCGATTTAATCTGATTATTAGTCCTGCCCAGAAACTGGAATATGCATATAATTATTAGCTTTGGAGAGAAAACACTCCAAAGTTTCTGAAACTGTTTGAATGGTGTCTGTGAGTATAACAGAACTCCTATGGCAGGCAAAAACCTGAGATGCTTCTGTTCAGGAAGTACCCTGTCTGAACATTTCTTGCCCTTCTTGATTCTCTCTATCGTTTACAAAGGATCTCTGCTCTTACGTGACACTTCTCACGTCAACAATGGAGTCTCACAGCCCGGGAAAAACAGGAATGATGTCATTCAAAGCCCTGGCTGAAGCACACGAGAGCAAATGCTGAGTGGTCAGTCAATGGACTAAGCCTTAGGCGCGTGACACGCCCCGCCCCCGGCTTTCGGTTTTTTCCTCAGTTTACAGACAGGCAGATTCCCGGTCGGAATATTATCGCTTCTCTACGAGATAAATTGCATAAATATTGGTTTTAAACAGCGGTTGACATGCTTCGAAGTACGGTAATGGAATATTTCGAAATTTTTTGTCATATTTTGCGTCATGCTCGTGGCCGAGATTTAGCGTTGGGATAGTGTCTAGAACGCACGAACAAAACGTCGCTGTTTGGATATAACGATGGATTATTTGGGACCAAACCTACATTTGTTATTGAAGTAGAAGTCCTGGCAGTGTATTCTGATGAAGAACAAGCAAGGTAAGAACATTTTTCTTATATGAAATGTGATTTTGGTGAAGGCTACACTGGGTGGGTGTCTAAATAGCTAGCCCTGTAACGCCGGGCTATGTACTTACATTATTGCAAAATGTGCTTCATCCGAAAAGCTATTTTAAAATCGGACATATCGAGTGCATAGAGGAGTTCTGTATCTATAATTCTTAAAATAATTGTTATGCTTTTTGTGAACGTTTATCGTGAGTAATTTAGTAAAATCACCGGAAGTGTTCGGTGGGAATGCTAGTTCTGAACGTCACATGCTAATGTAAAAAGCTGGTTTTTGATATAAATATGAACTTGATTGAACAGACATGCATGTATTGTATAACACAATGTCCTAGGTGTGTCATCTGATGAAGATCATCAAAGGTTAGTGCTGCATTTAGATATGGTTTGGGTTTATGTGACATGATATGCTAGCTTGAAAAATGGCTGTGTGATTATTCCTGGCTGGGTACTCTGCTGACATAATCTAATGTTTTGCTTTCGCTGTAAAGCCTTTTTGAAATCGGACAGTTTGGTTAGATAAAGGAGAGTCTTGTCTTTAAATAGCTGTAACATAGTCATATGTTTGAAAAGTGTAAGTTTTCGGATTTAGAGGAGTTTGAATTTCGCGCCCCGCCCATCATTGGATATTGGAGCAGACGTTCCGCTAGCGGAACGTGTAGATGTAAGAGGTTTAACACAGGGTTGTCTCTTTAGAATCTCTCATGGATCATTAACACAGGGTTGTCTCTTTAGAATCTCTCATGGATCGTTAACACAGGGTTGTCTCTTTAGAATCTCTCATGGATCGTTAACACAGGGTTGTCTCTTTAGAATCTCTCATGGATCGTTAACACAGGGTTACCTCTTTAGAATCTCTCATGGATCATTAACACAGGGTTGTCTCTTTAGAATCTCTCATGGATCGTTAACACAGGGTTACCTCTTTAGAATCTCTCATGGATCTTTAACACAGGGTTGTCTCTTTAGAATCTCTCATGGATCGTTAACACAGGGTTGTCTCTTTAGAATCTCTCATGGATCGTTAACACAGGGTTGTCTCTTTAGAATCTCTCATGGATCGTTAACACAGGGTTACCTCTTTAGAATCTCTCATGGATCTTTAACACAGGGTTGCCTCTTTAGAATCTCTCATGGATCTTTAACACAGGGTTGTCTCTTTAGAATCTCTCATGGATCGTTAACACAGGGTTACCTCTTTAGAATCTCTCATGGATCGTTAACACAGGGTTACCACTTTAGAATCTCTCATGGATCGTTAACACAGGGTTACCTCTTTAGAATCTCTCATGGATCGTTAACACAGGGTTGTCTCTTTAGAATCTCTCATGGATCGTTAACACAGGGTTACCTCTTTAGAATCTCTCATGGATCGTTAACACAGGGTTACCTCTTTAGAATCTCTCATGGATCGTTAACACAGGGTTGTCTCTTTAGAATCTCTCATGGATCGTTAACACAGGGTTACCACTTTAGAATCTCTCATGGATCGTTAACACAGGGTTGTCTCTTTAGAATCTCTCTTTGGTCTTGTTAAAACATATGTTCTGCATCACTGACTGATTCAACACACCAATACAACCAGAGTACCAGTGTTTTGCAGTACGTCTGATAAGACCTGTTCATATGTTCATATTTATTACATTTCTCTGAGAAGTGTATTGAGACCTTGTGATAAATGCACTCTGAATACAGTAAGACTTGACTAGTTACAATAGTCCAAAGGCTGTGGTTTTTCATTGTGGTTTTAGTCGTCTTAGACTATGATTCTACTATATGGGATGTTGTTTAGGGAAGAAAAAAAGATTCCTATTACAGTCATCTAACGGAATAACTATGGTTTAGCCATAGAGATAAAACAATTCCTAGGATGTCTTCCGTTTTATCTCAATGGTGTAGCACTGTGGAGGCAACACTATATCTTACCTTGATGGACATTTTATCCTTGATTGGAGGTCTGGGTACGACCATCTAGGATGTGAAAGCACCACACACACGTCATGCAGTAAAACGACTACAGAGTGTCTACGCACACAGTACGGTGAGCGGAGCTCGGGGGAGATAGAGAATGTTAAGCATTAATGCTACTATGGTGATGGATTAACATGGATGATGTCACTTTCAGTGTTGGACATCAATTCCACTTTATTTCATTTTATTCAGAGGATAAATTGAAATTCACTTAATTTCATGAATTGCCTGTTTCTGTCAAAGAGGATTCAATTCATCCTCTGAAATGGAATTGAAATGGTATTGACCCCAACCCTGGTTATAATGAGGAGACTGACCCGTTGGAATTCTTTTAAACACACATTCCTTCCTTCTTATAATGAGGAGACTGGCCCGTTGGAATTCTCTTAAACATGCATTCCTTCTTATAATGAGAAGACTGACCCTTTGGAATTCTTTTAAACACGCATTCCTTCCCTTGTTCCTGCCTTCATTTTAAAAGATCTGAAATGACTAGATTGGTGAAATACATGGATGAGCTTTAACCTATCCAACACTGTCAGATCAGTGATTGCTGATCAAGGAAGAGAGGTAGAATGCATTCAGTAACAGGAATCCAAAACGGGTTTCAAATTGAGAGATCATAATGGATGATGATGTCACATGCTAGTGGATGAGATTATAGAGGGCTTGAGGAGCCAGTAACCCCCTCCAAACTGTCCAATACTGCCCATGCATGGGTCTTAGTTATCTGATTAGAGACTGACGTGTAATGCCGTTTAATGTGCTACTGTGCAGTTCAGTGAAGTAACTGCAGCCATGTCTCAGTGAGACAGTGCTACTGTGGGCGACCTCTACTGGTGGCATCTACACACTGGATGTACACAACTCTCCTGGGATAAGGTTTGGTTAGGTTTTATTAGATTAAAGCTAAGGTCAAGTTACTGGTTGGGTTTGCACTGGTGTATGGATTTAAGATGGGCGTTTGAGTCTACACAGACAGTTAGTGATGGTGTTTCTGTTGGGGTCCACAAAGACAATGATGAAAGGGGTGAGGAGGAGGGTGATGGAGCACCACTGTTTAAACAATGCCTGTGCCATTAGTTTACAGCTAGGATTTTACTAATTAAAGCTAACTAGGTATATACTCTTTGGTTACACAGTTACAGTTAGTCACCAGCTCTGGTCCTGTTGGCCCACAGGGTGAGCAGACTGTCCCAAACCAGCTCTGGTCCTATTGGCCTACAGGGTGAGCAGGCTGTCCCAAACCAGCCCTGGTCCTGTTGGCCCACAGGGTGAGCAGGCTGTCCCAAACCAGCCCTGGTCCTGTTTGCCCACAGGGTGAGCAGACTGTCCCAAACCAGCCCTGGTCCTGTTGGCCCACAAGGTGAGCAGACTGTCCCAAACCAGCCCTGGTCCTGTTGGCCCACAGAGTGAGCAGACTGTCCCAAACCAGCTCTGGTCCTATTGGCCCACAGGGTGAGCAAACTGTCCCAAACCAGCTCTGGTCCTATTGGTCCACAGGGTGAGCAAACTGTCCCAAACCAGCTCTGGTCCTACTGGCCCACAGGGTGAGCAGACTGTCCCAAACCAGCACTTAATGTATCAGCTAGCTATCAACAATAATAATAGATACCTCAACAAGTAGAATCAGGGGTGTTTTTGCTGGGCTGGAACAAAAGCCTGCACTACTCTATAGCTGTCAAGGACGGACGGACGGCCGGACGGACAGACAGACAGACTGATGGACAGACTGATGGACAGACAGACACATAGAATAGGTATGACATATGTAAGTAGCTGGGGCAGATTTGGAGTCTGAATTGTCTTTGCTTGAGACCAATATCCAGTAGTATTTCTTTGGGAGAGGTCATGGCTTACAGTAGCTCTACACATGATCCACTATCCAGTCTAGCAGACACTATCCCGCTCTAAACACAGCTTGGAGATCAGTCTGTAGCCACAGTATATTAACAACATTGTAAGTGAATGGAGTCTACTCATATGGGTTGACCTTGGCAGTTAGTCAATGGGGGAGGGGGGGGGGCATGTGAACTCGCAAACACACTGTGTCTGTGCACATATGCGCACACACACGCACACACAGATGTGTAGAAATTGGATGAGGGGAAATGAATGGAGGAGTTGTGAGGGGTTGTGTGTTACAGTTCAGCTTGTGTGTTTCACAAGGTAGAGACTGCTGGTATTCACCTGTCGACTCTTGGGTTGGACGGTAGACGGCAGATCCTGAAGAGAAAACGCCAGCAGTGACAGAGACAGAGAGTTTACACCAGAGAGAGGCAGGGGAACTGCCACAACACCACCATAATACTGTATACGGAAGACAGTCAAACACACATTCCCTACCCTCATGTCACCAATGTTTAAAGAGAGAGAGGGTACAGTGATTCTGAGTTAGCCATACAGACAGAGTTGAGCTTTAGGGTGTTAGAGCAGAGCTTCTGCAGGACAAATCTCGCAGCAGAGAGCAGGAAAGCAGAGAGCAAGCAAAGCAATTTCAGCACCGAAGTGTACAGCTATCAGGTAGGTAGGTATTTAGGTAGGTATAGGTAGGTAGGTAGGTATAGGTAGGTAGGTAGGTAGGTAGGTAGGGGTAGGTAGGTCTGTATGCATATGAAGGTAGGTAGGTAGGTATGTATGTATGCATAGGTAGGTGTAGGTACAGTTGAAGTCAGATGTTTACATACACTGAGTTTGGAGTCATTAAAACTCATTTTTCAACCACTCCACATATTTCTTGTTAACAAACTATAGTTTTGGCAAGTCGGTTAGAACATCTGCTTTGTGCATGACACAAGTAATTTTTCCAACAATTGTTTACAGACAGATTATTTCACTTATAATTCACTGTATCACAATTCCAGTGTATCAGAAGTTTACAAACACTAAGTTGACAGTGCCTTTAAACAGCTTGGAAAATTCCAGAAAATTATGTCATGGCTTTAGAAGCTTCTGATAGGCTAATTGACATCATTTGAGTCAATTGGAGGTGTACCTGTGGATGTATTTCAAGGCCTACCTTCAAACTCAGTGCCTCTTTGTTTGACATCAGGGGAAAATCAAAACAAATCAGCCGACTTCAGAAAAATAATTGTAGACCTCCACAAGTCTGGTTCATCCTTGGGAGCAATTTCCAAACGCTTGAAGGTACCACGTTCATCTGTACAAACAATAGTACGTAAGTATAAACACCATGGGACCACGCAGCCGTCATACCGCTCAGGAAGTAGACGCGTTCTGTCTCCTAGAGATGAACGTACTTTGGTGTGAAAAGTGCAAATCAATCCCAGAACAACAGCAAAGGACCTTGTGAAAATGCTGGAGGAAACAGGTACAAAGCATCTATATCCACAGTAAAACGAGTCCTACATGGACATAACCTGAAAGGCCGCTCAGCAAGGAAGAAGCCACTGCTCCAAAACCGCCATAAAAAGCCAGACTATGGTTTGCAACTGCACATGGGGAAAAAGATTGTACTTTTTGGAGAAATGTCCTCTGGTCTAATGAAACTAAAATATAACTGTTTTGCCATAATGACCATCGTTATGTTTGGAGGAAAAAGGGGGAACCTTGCAAGCCGAAGAACACCATCCCAACCGTGAAGCACGGGGGTGGCAGC
Organism: Salmo trutta; assembly: GCF_901001165.1. Classification (NCBI taxonomy): domain Eukaryota; kingdom Metazoa; phylum Chordata; class Actinopteri; order Salmoniformes; family Salmonidae; genus Salmo; species Salmo trutta. Next base: position 40,010,386 of record NC_042980.1, read on the forward strand.
ATCATGTTGTGGGGGTGCTTTGCTGCAGGAGAGACTGGTGCACTTCACAAAATAGATGGCATCATGAGGACGGAAAATTATGTGGATATATTGAAGCAACATCTCAAGACATCAGACAGGAAGTTAAAGCTTGGTCGCAAATGGGTCTTCATAATGGACAATGACCCCAAGCATACTTCCAAAGTTGTGGTGAATGGCTTAAGGACAACAAAGTCAAGGTATTGCAGTGGCCATCACAAAGCCCTGACCTCAATCCTATAGAATATTTGTGGGCGGAACTGAAAAGCGTGTGCGAGCAAGGAGGCCTACAAACCTGACTCAGTTACACCAGCTCTGTCAGGAGGAATTTTACTGTGGATATATATACTTTTGTACCTGTTTCCTCCAGCATCTTCACAAGGTCCTTTGCTGTTGTTCTGGGATTGATTTGCACTTTTCACACCAAAGTACGTTCATCTCTAGGAGACAGAACGCGTCTACTTCCTGAGCGGTATGACGGCTGCGTGGTCCCATGGTGTTTATACTTGCGTACTATTGTTTGTACAGATGAACGTGGTACCTTTAGGCGTTTGGAAATTGCTCCCAAGGATGAAGCAGACTTGTGGAGGTCTACCATTTTTTTCTGAGGTCTTGGCTGATTTCTTTTGATTTTCCCATGATGTCAAGCAAAGAGGCACTGAGTTTGAAGGTCAAAGAGGCACTGAGTTTGAACGTTTTTTTTTTAAAGAAATATGTGGAGTGGTTGAAAAACAAGTTTTAATGACTCCAACCTAAGTGTATGTAAACATCTGACTTCAACTGTATATGTAGGTATAGGTAGGTAGGTAGGTAGGTGTAGGTAGGTATAGGTAGGTAGATGTGGGTAGGTAGGTATAGGTAGGTAGGTGTAGGTAGGTGTAGGTAGGTATAGGTAGGTAGGTAACTAGGTACAGTACATTCAGAAAGTATTCAGACCCCTTGACTTTTTCACATATTCCCTCATCAATCTACAATCTACACATCCTCATCAATCAATAATCTACAATGGATGGTATATGTAGATAGGCAGGTAGGTAGAGGTAGGTAGGTAGGTATGTATCAATTCATTGTTAGATGTAGGTAGGTTGGTAGGTAGGTAGGTAGGTAGGTAGGTAGGTAGGTAGGTAGGTAGGTAGGTATAGGTAACTAGGTACAGTGCATTCAGAAAGTATTCAGACCCCTTGACTTTTTCACATTTTCCCTCATCAATCTACAATCTACACATCCTCATCAATCAATAATCTACAGTGGATGGTATATGTAGATAGGTATATGTAGCTATGAGTAGGTATATGTAGCTATGGGTAGGTATATGTAGGTAGGTAGGTATAGGTAGGTAGGTAGGTAGGTAGGTAGGGAGTTAGGTAGGTAGGTAGGTAGGTAGAGGTAGGTAGGGAGTTAGGTAGGTAGGTAGGTAGGTAGGTAGGTAGGTACGTAAAGGTAGGCTTGTTGACTGGATCCTTAGTGAATGTAGTGGATGATATTGGAGGTAGTTGTATAGGAAGAGAGTTTTATAGGAACAGAGTTGTATAGGAAGAGAGTTTTATAGGAATATAGTTGAATAGGAACAGAGTTGAATAGGAACAGAGCTGTATAGGAACAGATATATATAGGAACAGAGTTGAATAGGAACATAGTTGAATAGGAACAGGGATGTATAGGAACAGGGATGTATAGGAACAGGGATGTATAGGAACATAGTTGTATAGGAACAGAGTTGTATAGGAACAGGGATGTATAGGAACAGAGTTGAATAGGAACATAGTTGTATAGGATCAGAGCTGTATAGGAACTGAGCTGAATAGGGCCAGAGCTTTGTGTGTGACTGTGTGAGGATTCCCAGTTATTTTGTGTACTGAAGGTGTCAGCAGAAAGGCACAGCATTTTTACAACACATGGCAGCACTTTACAGCACATGGGAGCATTTTACAGCACACCAATTTGTAAACGGAGATATCGGAAATTTGTCTGGAGGTTAAAGGTTGAAGGCTGGTCTGAACAGCTAGCCATGAGGGCGAGGAGTGACATTCTCTGTACCAGTATCATAACTTAATGTGATATACAACTGAAAAAGGAAACAAAAATACATGTTGGAGAGGGGGTTTCATCAAACTGGAAAAAATATATTATGATAAGAAACAACAACTGAGTCAAAGGTCTGTGTTGGCTGACTTAGGGGAGAAGGGGGCAGTTATGGTGTTTGGTTTGGTTTCAGGGGCTGAGGTGGGGGGTGGGGGGTGGGGGTCCTTACCAAGATAAAACTGTTAACACTGGAGTGGCCAGTGCCATTGGCAGGGGATTGCCTGGTGTTGGAGGGGGACTCTCTCTGTAACAAGACGCATAGGTCAGACACACACTCACACACTCAACACACACACACTCAACACACACACACACACACACACACACACACACACACACACACACACACACACACACACACACACACACACACTATCGACTATCTACTTGTTCACCAATACAAAGAAAAACACATTTCACACTCCATGATTAACAAGTAAAAATGACCATCTTCAATGAACTCATAAGGTGTGCAATCAAATCAAATCAACATAACTATCTTACTTACTAATCATAATAACAATAATCCCTGCACATCTCCATCTCGCCACAGAGGGGCAGTAGGCTCACAAAGACTGGCTCATCAAGGTCAGGCTGGAACGTTAGCTGTGAGGCTACTCATTAGATAGCACAACTACATTCTGGTCTCTGTGTGACTGACTGGCCAGACTGGGGATCTGTGTGTGGTTGGTGCCAGATCACAGTTACAGGTTACAGGGGACAGAGGTCAGGGTAGGGTGCGGGGCGTTCCGGTATCTTAGTTGTGAAATTGGTGTGCAGTGTGTCTGACCCAGCCCCGAGCAGAACACAGCAGAACACACAGAACCCCACCCGAGGGAAAAGTTCACACACACGCACACACACACATTCAGCCACCAGGCAGGCGGTTGGTTAGTCAAAGGGTCAGAAGTTTAAACATCCCCAACGTCAACAGGATGGGTTGCCAGGAGAGAAGGGAGGGGGGAGAGGGAAAGGGCGGTACGTTACCTCACAGGAAGATCCTTGTGTCCGGTAGCTTGGCACTATCTTAAAGGTGATGCTGCCTCGCATCTCTTTCTGTGGACACATAAACACACACACTCAGCATTTAAATACACAACTACACAAGCTGTCACACCTGCTCTCCCTCCCTGGCGCTCGAAGGAGCCAGGCTCCCCAGCATTATTCACTCCTGCCTTTCCCCATCACCCACATCAGTGTATTATTGGAGTCACCTGGAGTCAATCACCTGTTTATTACCTCCCCTATATTTGTCAGTTCCCCATCTCTGTTCCCCGCTGCTGCATTGATTGTTGTTTGTCGTTGTGTATCCGTGGGCTGACGCTGTTCCTGTCTTGCTCTTTGACTGTTCCTAATTAAGTGTCAACTCCCCGTACCTGCTTCTCGACTCCAGCGTCGGTCATTACAAAAGCACTCACACACAAGCACTCACACACAAGCACTCACACACACACACACACACACACACACACACACACACACACACACACACACACACACACACACACACACACACACACACACACACACACACACACACACACAATGTCCACTCACCAGCATCCTCTGTAGTTGCTCTACTGTCTGGTTGGCTACACTGATGCTGTTGATCTCTCTGATCTCATCTCCTACATGCAGCGTTCCTACAAAACACACGACAGACAGTCATTACACTACAGACCCTGTCATAAAGATGTCCTGGAACAATCTACAGACCCTGTCATAAAGATGTCCTGGAACAATCTACAGACCCTGTCATAAAGATGTCCTGGAACAATCTACAGACCCTGTCATAAAGATGTCCTGGAACAATCTACAGACCCTGTCATAAAGATGTCCTGGAACAATCTACAGACCCTGTCATAAAGATGACCTGGAACAATCTACAGACCCTGTCATAAAGATGTCCTGGAACAATCTACAGACCCTGTCATAAAGATGTCCTGGAACAATCTACAGACCCTGTCATAAAGATGTCCTGGAACAATCTACAGACCCTGTCATAAAGATGTCCTGGAACAATCTACAGACCCTGTCATAAAGATGACCTGGAACAATCTACAGACCCTGTCATAAAGATGTCCTGGAACAATCTACAGACCCTGTCATAAAGATGTCCTGGAACAATCTACAGACCCTGTCATAAAGATGTCCTGGAACAATCTACAATCTACAGACCCTGTCATAAAGATGTCCTGGAACAATCTACAGACCCTGTCATAAAGATGTCCTGGAACAATCTACAGACCCTGTCATAAAGATGTCCTGGAACAATCTACATTCTACAGACCCTGTCATAAAGATGTCCTGGAACAATCTACAGACCCTGTCATAAAGATGTCCTGGAACAATCTACAGACCCTGTCATAAAGATGTCCTGGAACAATCTACAATCTACAGACCCTGCCATAAAGATGTCCTGGAACAATCTACAGACCCTGTCATGAAGATGTCCTGGAACAATCTACAGACACTGTCATAAAGATGTCCTGGAACAATCTACAATCTACAGACCCTGTCATAAAAATGTCCTGGAACAATCTACAGACCCTGTCATAAAGATGTCCTGGAACAATCTACAGACCCTGTCATAAAGATGTCCTGGAACAATCTACAGACCCTGTCATGAAGAGGTCCTGGAACAATCTACAGACCCTGTCATAAAGATGTCCTGGAACAATCTACAGCCCCTGTCATAAAGGTGTCCTGGAACAATCTACAGACAATGTCATAAAGATGTCCTGGAACAATCTACAGACACTGTCATAAAGATGTCCTGGAACAATCTACAGACCCTGTCATAAAGATGTCCTTGAACAATCTACAATCTACAGACCCTGTCATAAAGATGTCCTGGAACAATCTACAGCCCCTGTCATAAAGGTGTCCTGGAACAATCTACAGACAATGTCATAAAGATGTCCTGGAATAATCTACAGACACTGTCATAAAGATGTCCTCGAACAACCTACAGACCCTGTCATAAAGGTGTCCTGGAACAATCTACAGACACTGTCATAAAGATGTCCTGGAACAATCTACAGACCCTGTCATAAAGATGTCCTGGAACAATCTACAATCTACAGACCCTGTCATAAAGATGTCCTGGAACAATCTACAGACCCTGTCATAAAGATGTCCTGGAACAATCTACAGACCCTGTCATAAAGATGTCCTGGAACAATCTACAGACCCTGTCATAAAGATGTCCTGGAACAATCTACAATCTACAGACCCTGTCATAAAGATGTCCTGGAACAATCTACAGACCCTGTCATGAAGATGTCCTGGAACAATCTACAGACACTGTCATAAAGATGTCCTGGAACAATCTACAATCTACAGACCCTGTCATAAAGATGTCCTGGAACAATCTACAGACCCTGTCATAAAGATGTCCTGGAACAATCTACAGCCCCTGTCATAAAGATGACCAAAATAATCTGTTTACCAATAATAATGTATAATAGTCTATTGACCAGTGATAATGTATAATAGTCTAGTCTATTGACTAGTAATAATGTATAATAGTCTATTGACCAGTGATAATGTATAATAGTCTAGTCTATTGACTAGTAATAATGTATAATAGTCTATTGACCAGTAATAATGTTTAATAGTCTGTTGACTAGTAATAATGTATAATAGTCTATTGACCAGTGATAATGTATTATAGTCTGTTGACCAGTAATAATGTATAATAGTCTGGTCTATTGACCAGTAATAATGATAATATCTGTTAATGTAATAGAATGAGATGGCTGGCTACCTTGTCTGTGGATCATTCCTCCATGCATTATCCTGGCTACGATACAGTGGTTCAGATTGTTCATCTTCAGCGTGATGCCCTGGAGAGAGAGGACAGGGGTCAGGGGTTAAAGGTCAAGCTTAGGGTCAGAGACTGAGGTGCCAGGCTGAAGGGAAGAATAGGGAGAACAGAATGGAGTGTGTATGACTGCTTGTCGGCCATGTGTGATAATAAATACTGCCAGTGTTTATGCTTGCAATGGCAGAACCTGTTTGTGTGCGTCATGTCATATAACCTGTGCATGTGTACGTGTGTCTGTGTATGTGCCGTGTGTGTGTGTTTCTGTGTATGTGCTGTGTGTGTGTGTTTCTGTGTATGTGCTGTGTGTGTGTGTGTGTCTGTGAATGTGTGCGTGCATGTGTGTGTGTGTGAATGTGCATGTGTGTGTGTGTCTGTGTGTGTGCATGTGTGTGTCTGTGAATGTGCGTGTGTGTGTGTGTCTGTGAATGTGTATGTGCATGTGCATGTGTGTGCGTGTGTGTGTGTCTGTGTGTGTGCATGTGTGTGTGTCTGTGTGTGTGCATGTGTGTGTCTGTGAATGTGTATGTGCATGTGTGTGCGTGTGTGTGTGTGTGGGTGTGTGTGTCGTACCATAGGTTCATCAGTGTTCTTCTGGAACTGAACCAGGCGTACTCTCGTCACGTTCTCCAGGTCCATGTCTCCGTTGGTGCTCTCGGGAGATTCTCCGTTTAGGTAGGGTGAGGTGGGCGGGGGGGTCACCCTCAAAGCCTCATCACTGTACACCTCATGGGCCACCACGTCATGGGTCTGGAGCAAGGCCTGGAAGGGGTATTGGGAGATGAGGAGAGGGAGTGAGTGAGAGGAGAGAAACAGAGAGAGGGAGATTGACCAAAAAAGTTGACCAAAAATTGAATTCTACAGTTACAGAATTAGAACGTTAGGTCCTCACCAGTTTCAGTAGCTAGTAGAGTGAGTGGTGGGCGAGGGAGAAAGCTGGGCCTTCTGTAACATGCTCATAAGAGAGTAGTGGCAGGCTGGGGACACACATGCCACTGTCTGTGTGTGTCTAGGGATGTGGCAGCTTGTACCTAATGGTGCCTGCCTCCCTCGTATCACCACCTCTGCCTCTCCGTTCCCCCCACCTCTTTCTTCCTTCTCTCCATCTCTCTCTTCCCTCTTTCCCTCCCTCCATTTTTGTCAGACCGTGTAGAGCTAGGCTCCAGGCCAGATCTACACGACTCACTGACCAATCCATTTCACTCACAATCTCTCCCTCTTTCCAAAACCCACCACTCTCTCTCCCTTCACAGTACAGTCTGTATTGCTAGGCCCCAACTCTCTCTCTCTCAATTCATTTTCAATTTAAGGGCTTTATTGGCATGGGAAACATATGTTTACATTGCCAAAGCAAGTGAAATAGATAATAAACAAAAGTGAAATTAACAATAAAACTTTACAGTAAACATTCCAAACTTAAAATGTCATATTATGTTTAACAATGGGCAAATATTTAAAGTACAAAAGGGAAAATAAATAAACATAAATATGGTTTGTATTTACTATGGTGTTTGTTCTTCACTGGTTGCCCTTCTCTTGTGGCAACAGGTCACAAATATTGCTGCTGTGATGGCACACTGTCGTACTTCACCCAATAGATATGGGAGTTTATCAAAATATGATTTATTTTTAAATTCTTTGTGGGTCTGTGTAATCTGAGGGAAGTATGTGTCTCTAATATGGTCATACATTTGGCAGGAGGTTAGGAAGTGAAGCTCAGTTTCCACATCATTTTGTGGGCAGTGTGCACATAGCCTGTCTTCTCTTGAGAGCCAGGTCTGTCTACGGCAGCCTTTCTCAATAGCAAGGCTCGGTTTTTTGGGTAATTCTTTCCAGTGTGTCAAGTAATTCTCATTTTGTTTTCTCATGATTTGGTTGGGTCTAATTGTGTTGCTGTCCAGGGGCTCTGTTCACAAACACAAACAGACCCAACCTAATCATGAGAAAACAAAAGATAATTACTTGACATGTTGTTACGGCTTGGTAGTCGTGGAGGAGGAATGAGGCGCAGGAAGCAGCGAACACAGGGTAGTGGTGTTTTTAATATATACTCACACAAAAAACAAATGTTCCCACACACAGGGGAGAAAGTACATACGGCGTCAAAACAACGTCGACACGAACATAAGCCGTCTGTCAAAGAAACAATCATTAATCCCGCACGAACAGGAGCGGGCCAGCTAAACTAAATAGCCCCTCTAATGGCTAATTGACCACAGGTGTCACAAAATAAAAAAAGGGAAAAGCAAAAGGGAATCGGTGGCAGCTAATAGGCCGGTGACGACGACCGCCGAGCGCCACCCGAGCAAGAGGGGGCGCCACCGTCGGTGGGAATCGTGACAGTACCCCCCTCCTGACGCGCGGCTCCCGCAGCGCGCCGACACCGGCCTCGAGGTCGACCCGGAGGGCGAGGCGCAGGGCGATCCGGACGGAGGTGGTGGAACTCCCTCAACATAGATGGGTCCAGGACGTCCGCCGCCGGCACCCAGCACCTCTCCTCCGGGCCGTACCCCTCCCAGTCAACGAGGTACTGTAGGCCCCTCGCCCGGCGTCTCGAGTCCAGTATGGCCCGTATGCTGTACGCCGGGGACCCCCCGATGTCCAGAGGGGGCGGAGGGACCTCCGGCACCTCATCTTCGTGAAGGGGACCAGCTACCACCGGCCTGAGGAGAGACACATGAAACGAGGGGTTAATACGGTAATAGGAAGGGAGTTGCAACCGATAACACACCTCGTTTATCCTCCTCAGGACTTTGAAGGGCCCCACACACTGCGGCCCCAGCTTCCGGCAGGGCACGCGGAGGGGCAGGTTCCGGGTCGAGAGCCAGACCCTGTCTCCCGGTGCGAACACGGGCGCCTCACTGCGGTGGCGGTCAGCACTCCTCTTCTGCCGCGCACTGGCCTCCTTTAGTGAGTCCTGGACGGCTCTCCAGGTCTCCTTGGAGTGCTGGACCCAGTCCTCCACCGCAGGAGCCTCGGTCTGACTCCGGTGCCATGGTGCCAGGACCGGCTGGTAACCTAACACACACTGAAAGGGTGATATGTTAGTAGAGGAGTGGCGAAGTGAGTTCTGGGCTAACTCAGCCCAGGGAATATACCTCGCCCACTCCCCTGGCCGGTCCTGGCAATACGACCTGAGGAACCTGCCCACCTCCTGGTTCACCCTCTCCGCCTGCCCATTGCTCTCGGGGTGATAACCGGAGGTCAAACTGACCGAGACCCCCAGCCGCTCCATAAATGCTTTCCAGACCCTGGATGTGAACTGGGAACCTCGATCAGAGACAATGTCCTCCGGCACCCCGTAGTGCCGGAAGACGTGGGTAAATAGGGCCTCCGCAGTCTGCAGGGCCGTAGGGAGACCGGGCAATGGGAGGAGACGGCAGGACTTAGAGAACCGATCCACAACCACCAGAATCGCCGTGTTCCCCTGAGAGGGGGGAAGATCTGTCAGGAAGTCGATGGGCAGGTGCGACCATGGTCGTTGTGGAACGGGGAGGGGCTGTAACTTCCCTCTTGGTAGATGCCTAGGAGCCTTACTCTGGGCACACACCGAACAGGAAGAGACATAGGACCTCACGTCCTTAGCTAAGGTGGGCCACCAGTACTTCCCCCTTAGACTCCGCACTGTCCTCGCCTCACCAGGATGACCCGCAGTGGGTAGCGTGTGCGCCCACCGAATCAAACGATCACGAACACCGAGCGGCACATACATGCGCCCCAAGGGCACCTGCGCAGGCGCAGGTTCTAACACCAATGCCCGCTCGATGTCCGCGTCCACCTCCCATACCACAGGGGCCACCAGCCTAGACGCTGGAATGATGGGAGTTGGATCGATGGGCCGGTCCTCCGTGTCATAGAGACGGGACAGCGCGTCGGCCCTAGTATTCAGGGAACCCGGTCTATAGGAGATGGTAAACCTAAACCGGGCGAAGAACATGGCCCACCTCGCCTGACGTGGATTCAGTCTCCTCGCTGCCCGGATGTACTCCAGGTTTCGGTGGTCGGTCCAGATGAGAAAGGGGTGTTTAGCCCCCTCAAGCCAGTGCCGCCACACCCTCAGAGCTTTAACCACTGCTAGCAACTCCCTGTCCCCCACATCGTAGTTACGCTCCGCCGAACTGAGCTTCTTCGAAAAGAAAGCGCAGGGGCGGAGTTTCAATGGCACACCCGAGCGCTGTGATAGCACGGCACCCACCCCAGCCTCGGACGCGTCCACCTCCACTACGAACGCTAAAGATGGGTCCGGGTGCGCCAACACGGGTGCGTCGGTGAACAGCGTCTTCAACTTCTTGAAGGCTCCGTCCGCCTCCGTCGACCATCGCAAACGCACCGGCCCCCCCTTCAGCAGTGAGGTAATGGGAGCCGCTACCTGGCCAAAACCCCGGATAAACCTCCGGTAGTAATTGGCAAAGCCTAAAAACCGCTGCACCTCCTTCACCGTGGTTGGAGTCGGCCAATTACGCACGGCCTTAACGCGGTCACACTCCATCACCACCCCCGTGGTGGAAATGCGATAACCCAGAAAGGAGACGGCTCGTTTGGAAAACTCACACTTCTCAGCCTTAACGTATAAGTCATGCTCCAGCAGTCTACCAAGCACCTTGCGCACCAGGGACACATGCGCGGAGCGGGTGGCGGAATATATCAGGATGTCATCGATATAGACTATCACGCCCTGCCCGTGCAGGTCCCTGAGAATCTCGTCAACAAAGGATTGAAAGACGGCTGGAGCATTTTTCAACCCATACGGCATGACGAGGTACTCATAATGGCCTGATGTGGTACTAAAGGCGGTTTTCCACTCGTCTCCCTTCTTGATACGCACCAGATTATACGCGCTCCTGAGATCCAGTTTTGTGAAGAACTGTGCTCCGTGAAATGATTCCACCGCCGTAGCGATGAGAGGTAGTGGGTAACTAAACCCCACCGTAATAGCGTTTAGACCTCGGTAATCAATGCACGGACGCAGACCTCCCTCCTTTTTCTTCACAAAAAAGAAACTCGAGGAAGCGGGGGAGATGGAGGGCCGAATGTACCCCTGTCCCAGGGATTCCGTGACATATGTCTCCATAGCCGCAGTCTCCTCCTGTGACAAGGGGTACACGTGACTCCTGGGGAGCGCAGCGTCAACCTGGAGATCTATCGCACAATCCCCCTGTCGATGAGGTGGTAATTTAGTCGCCCTCTTTTTACAAAAAGCGATCGCCAAATCGGCGTATTCAGGGGGAATGCGCACGGTGGACACCTGGTCTGGACTCTCCACCGACGTGGCACTTATGGAAACTCCTAGACACCTACCTGAACACTCCTCTGACCACCCCTGGAGAACCCCCTGTTTCCACGAAATACGGGGATTGTGACCAGCCAGCCAGGGGACCCCCAGCACCACCGGAAACGCAGGCGAATCAATAAGGAAAAAACTAATGCGTTCCTTGTGATTCCCCTGCGTTACCATGTCCAGTGGCACCGTAGACTCCCTGACTAACCCTGACCCTAATGGCCGGCTATCTAGGGAGTGCACAGGGAAAGGGGAATCTATCGGCACCCGCGGAATGCCCAGCTTAATGGCAAGTCCACGGTCCATAAAATTCCCAGCTGCGCCTGAATCACTAGCGCCCTATGCTGGGAAGAGGGAAAAAATTTAGTAAACAAAACAGGTAAAAACACGTGACCAACAGGGGGTTCTGGGTGAATCTGGTGCTGACTCACCTGAGGTGACCGAGAAGTGTTCTGCCTGCCATCTCAACTCCCAGACTGGCTCCTCCTGCACCGGTCGGCCGTGTGTCCTCTCCGACCACAGCTGGTGCAGGAGGAGCCACCTCCTCCGGTGCCCCTTTGCACGGCCCCCCTACCTCCATAGGGGTAGGGGCGGGGGTGCACGGGGGTGGAACGGGCAGGACCCTCTCCGAACGCCCGCGGGCAGCCAGCAAATTGTCCAGTCGTATGGACATATCTATGAGCTCGTCCAGGGACAGAGCTGTGTCCCGACAGGCCAGCTCCCTGCGGACGTCCGCCCGGAGACTGCAGCGGTAGTGGTCTATGAGGGCCCTGTCGTTCCACCCCGCCCCAGCAGCCAAGGTCCTGAACTCCAGCGCGAAGTCCTGGGCACTCCTCGTCTCCTGCCTGAGGTGGAACAGCCGTTCACCCGCCGCTCTTCCTTCCGGAGGGTGGTCGAACACGGCCCGAAAGCGGCGGGTGAACTCTGGGTAGTGGTCCCTCGCCGAGTCTGGACCGTTCCAGACCGCATTAGCCCACTCCAGAGCTCGGCCCGTCAGGCAGGAAACGAGGGCACTCACGCTCTCCTCCCCCGTGGGAGCAGGTCTGACGGTGGCCAGGTACAGCTCAAGCTGGAGCAAAAATCCCTGGCACCCAGCCGCCGCCCCATCGTACTCCCTCGGGAGCGCCAAACGAAGCGCACCAGAGCCAGACGTCATGGGGGGCGAAGCTGGCTGTATCGGGGGAAGTGGAGGTGGAGAGAGGATACCACTTCTCTCCCATCGGTCCATCCTCTCCATCATCTGGTCCATTGCCGATCCGATGCGATGGAGGACTGTCGTGTGGTGGAGTACGCGTTCCTCCATCGAGGGCAGAGGAGTGGCCGCTGCTCCCGCTGATTCCATGCCTTTTATCTTGGTGCGGGATTCTGTTACGGCTTGGTAGTCGTGGAGGAGGAATGAGGCGCAGGAAGCAGCGAACACAGGGTAGTGGTGTTTTTAATATATACTCACACAAAAAACAAATGTTCCCACACACAGGGGAGAAAGTACATACGGCGTCAAAACAACGTCGACACGAACATAAGCCGTCTGTCAAAGAAACAATCATTAATCCCGCACGAACAGGAGCGGGCCAGCTAAACTAAATAGCCCCTCTAATGGCTAATTGACCACAGGTGTCACAAAATAAAAAAAGGGAAAAGCAAAAGGGAATCGGTGGCAGCTAATAGGCCGGTGACGACGACCGCCGAGCGCCACCCGAGCAGGAGGGGGCGCCACCGTCGGTGGGAATCGTGACACATGTTGGAAATATTTAACAAAAAAAACAGAGCAAACTAGAATACTATTTCAAATCAAATCAAATCAAATTGTATTTGTCACATGCACCGAATACAACAGGTGTAGACCTTACAGTGAAATGCTTACTTACAAGCCCTTAACCAATAATACAGTTTTAAGAAAAGACCTAAAAAAAGTAAGAGATAAGAATAACAAATAATTCAAGAGCAGCAGTACATAACAATAGCGGGGCAATATACAGGGGGTACCGGTACAGAGTCAATGTGCGGGGGCACCGGAGTCGAGGTAATTGAGGTAATATGTACATGTAGGTAGAGTTATTAAAGTGACTATGCATAGATGATAACAGACAGTAGCAGCAGCGTACAAAGGAGGGGGGGCTACATTCATAAGTGCATGTGTAATGTTAAGTACACACAATTTCGCTATATGCGGGGGAGGGGGGGGGGCAATGCAAATAGTCTGGGTAGCCATTTGATTAGCTGTTCAGGAGTCTTATGGCTTGGGGGTAGAAGCTGTTTAGAAGCCTCTTGGACCTAGACTTGGCGCTCCGGTACCGCTTGCCGTGCGGTAGCAGAGAGAACAGTCTTCGACTAGGGCGGCTGGAGTAAATCTTTCGGGCTTTCCTCTGACACCGCCTGGTATAGAGGTCCTGGATGGCAGGAAGCTTGGCCCCGGTGATGTACTGGGCCATACTCACTACCCTCTGTAGTGCCTTCCGGTCGGAGGCCGAGCAGTTGCCATACCAGGCAGTGATGCAACCGGTCAGGATGCTCTCGATGGTGCAGCTGTAAAACCTTTTGAGGATCTGAGGACCCATGCCAAATCTTTTCAGTCTCTCGAGGGGGAATAGGTTTTGTCGTGCCCTCTTTACAACTGTGTTGGTGTGCTTGGACCATGCTAGTTTGTTGGTGATGTGGACACCAAGGAACTTGAAGCTCTCAACTACAGCCTCGTCGATGAGAATGGGGGTGTGCTCGGTCCTCCTTTTCCTGTAGCCCACAATCATCTCCTTTGTCTTGATCACGTTGAGGGAGATGTTGATGTCCTTGCACAACATGGTCAGGTCTCTGACCTCCTCCCTATAGAGGTCTCTGACCTCCTCTCATCGTTGTCGGTGATCAGGCCTACCACTATTGTGTCATCAGCAAACTTAATGATGGTGTTGGAGTCATGCCTGGCCGTGCAGTCATGAGTGAACAGGGAGTACAGGAGGGGACTAAGCACGCACCCCTGAGGGGCCCCCGTGTTGAGGATCAGCGTGGCGGATGTGTTGCTACCTACCCTTACCACCTGGGGTGGTGTTTCGTCCCAGGGTCCTTAGCTTAGTGATGAGTTTGGAGGGCACTATGGTGTTGAACGCTGAGCTGTAGTCAATGAATAGCATTTCCATTTAGGTGTTCCTTTTGTCCAGGTGTGAAAGGGCAATGTGGAGTGCAATAGAGATTGCATCATCTGTGGATCTGTTGGTGCGGTACGCAAATTGGAGTGGGTTTAGGGTTTCTTGGATAATGGTGATCATGTGAGCCATGACCAGCCTTTCAAAGCATTTTATGGCTACAGACGTGAGTGCTACGGGTCGGTAGTCATTTAGGCAGGTTACCTTAGTGTTCTTGGGCACAGGGACTATGGTGGTCTCCTTGAAACATGTTGGTATTACAGACAGGGAGAGGTTAAAAATGTCAGTGAAGACACTTGCCAGTTGGTCAGCGCATGCTCAGAGTACACGTCCTGCTAATCCGTCTGGCCCTGCGGCCTTGTGAATGTTGACCTATTTAAAGGTCTTACATCGGCTGCTGAGAGAGTGATCACACAGTCGTCCGGAACAGCTGATGCTCTCATGCATGTTTCAGTGTTACTTGACTCGAAGCAAGCATAGAAGTTATTTACCTCATCTGGTAGACTCGTGTCACTGGGCAGCTCTCGGCTGTGCTTTGCTTTGTAGTCTGTAATAGTTTGCAAGTCCTGCCACATCCAACGAGCGTCGGAGCCGGTGTAGTACGATTCGATCTTAGTCGCTTTGCCTGTTTGATGGTTTGTCGGAGGGCATAGCGGGATTTCTTATCAGCTTCCGGGTTAGAGTTCCACTCCTTTAAAGCGGAAGCTCTACCCTTAAGCTCAGTGCGAATGTTGCCTGTAATCCATGGCTTCTGGTTGAGGTATGTACGTACAGCCACTATGGGGACAACGTCCTCGATGCACTTATTGATAAAGCCAGTGACTGATGTGGTGTACTCCTCAATGCCATCGGAGGAATCCCGTAACATATTCCAGTCTGTGATAGCAAAACTGTCCAGTAGTTAAGCATCTGCTTCAACTGACCACTTTTTTTATAGACCGATTCACTGGTGCTTCCTGCTTTAATTTTTGCTTGTAAGCAAGAATCAGGAGGATAGAATTATGGTCAGATTTGCCAAATGGAGGGCGAGGGAGAGCTTTGTACACGTCTCTGTGTGTGTGGAGTAAATGTGGTCTTGAATGTTTTTCTCTCTGGTTGCACATTTAACATGCTGATAGAAATTTGGTAAAACTGATTTAAGTTTCCCTGCATTAAAGTCCCTGGCCACTAGAAGCGCCGCCTCTGGATGAGCGTTTTTCTGTTTACTTATGGCGGTATACAGCTCATTGAGTGTGGTTTTAGTGCCAGCATCGGTCTGTGGTGGTATGTAGACAGCTACAAAAAAATACAGATGAAAACTCTCTAGGTAGATAGTGTGGTCTACAGCTTATCATGAGATACTCTATCTCAGGTGAGCAAAACCTCGCCTGAGGTAGAAAAGACTTCCTTAAATATCGTGCACCAGCTGTTGTTTACGTATATTCATATGCCCCCGCCCCGTGTCTTACCAGAGGCTGCTGTTCTATCCTGCTGATAGAGTGGCCCTAAACAGAGAGTACACAGTGGCAGAATACCTGACCACTGTGACTGACCCAAAATTAAGGAAGGTTTTGACTATGTACAGACTCAGTGAGTATTGCTATTGAAAAAGGCTGCCGTAGGCAGACCTGGCTCTCAAGAGAAGACAGGCTATGTGCACACTGCCCACAAAATGATGTGGAAACTGAGCTGCACTTCCTAACCTGCTGCCAAATCTATGACCATATTAGAGACACATACTTCCCTCAGATTACACAGACCCACAAAGAATTTAAAAACAAATAATATTTTGATCAACTGTTTTCTCATGATTTGGCTGAGTCTAATTGTGTTGCTGTCCTGGGGCTCTGTGGGGTCTGTTTGTGTTTGTGAACAGAGCCCCAGGACCAGCTTACTTAGAGGACTCTTCTCCAGGTTAATCTTTCTGTAGGTGATGGCTTTGTTATGGAAGGTTTGGGAATCGCTTCCTTTTAGGTGGTTGTAGAATTTAACGGCTCTTTTCTGGATTTTGATAATTAGCAGGTATCGGCCTAATTCTGCTCTGCATGCATTATTCGGTGTTTTACGTTGTACACGGAGGATATTTTTGTAGAATTCTGCATGCAGAGTCTCAATTTGGTGTTTGTCCCATTTTGTGAATTCTTGGTTGGTGAGCGGACCACAGACCTCACAACCATAAAGGGCAATGGGTTCTATAACTGATTCAAGTATTTTTAGCCAGATCCTAATTGGTATGTCGAATTGTATGTTCCTTTTGACTGCATAGAAGGCCCTTTTTGCCTTGTTTCTCAGATCGTTTACAGCTTTGTGGAAGATACCTGTGGTGCTGATGTTTAGACCGAGTCTCTCTCTCTCTCTCTCTCTCTCTCTCTCTCTCTCTCTCTCTCTCTCTCTCTCTCTCTCTCTCTCTCTCTCTCTCTCTCTCTCTCTCTCTCTCTCTCTCTCTCTCCATCCTGAGGTGTGTGATTAATTATGCCTCAGTGATAAGAGGACAACTCCTCCCATACCTGTGTTTTTCTCCTGATCACAACACCTCCCTTTGGAGTCTTCCTCTCTCTTCTGTTCCCCTGTTTCTCTCTCTCTCTCTCTCTCGCTCTCTCTCTTTCTCTTTCTCGCTCTCTCACTGATGTTTCACTCTCTTTCTGTCTCTCTGCTTACCTCTGTCTCTCTCCATCTATCTGCCCCCTCTCTTTCTGTCTCTGTCCTTACCCATCTGTCTCTCCTTCTATCTGGCCCCCTCTCTGTCTGTCTCTGTCTCTGCTATAGCTTCTGTCATGACGCCTAAACACAGCCAAGTCGAGGTGTGTGTGTATGTGTGTGCTTTCACTCACCATAAAGTGCGGCTGGGTCAGTATCCGTCTGAGCTCCTTGGCGTCGTGGTTGTCTGGGTAACAAGAGATCTCTTCCAGTACCTGTAAGGTGGAAGCACAAAAGCACAGGGCACCAGTCACATGGCCTTTCTGTAAAGTAGTAGAGTAGTCCTGCTTAATGCCTGTCCCAAACACACACTGAAGAGTACATCAACCTCTGGTCTGAGTATACACACATACAGTAATACCCTCTCACACTTCCTAACCCCTCCTCCCTTTAGAACCACGTAAACCAGTACAAATTGCATTTTGAAATATTCATCCCATAAGGTCCCTCCTCATGGCTTCTCTTAACCAATAAGATTCCTCTTCGGGGCTTGTTCATGCCCTCTGGCCTCTCGGAGTGACCTGATTTGGAGTCAGGTCCTGTTATGTCACACCTGCCTGCTGAATTGAGAGATGGAGAGTCCTGGCACGTAAAGGTGTTTGCGATTTGGAGTGTGTGTGTGAGTGTGTCTGTGGCAGATGGGCAGCAGGTAGCTTAGCAGTTAAGAGCATTGGGCCAATAACCAAAAGGTCACTGGTTCAAATCCCTGAGCTGACTATGTAAAAAAATCTGTCAATGTGCCCTTAAGCAAGGCACTTAAAGGGAAAGTCCACCCAAAAATGATATTTTGGTATTTGTTTCATTAGTCCATTGTTGACAAAGTCCCAAAAATATTTTGCTTGTCGGCAATCAAGTTTTCAAGATATTTAACTTTTAAAATACATAAATCATACCCGTATGATGCATTTTCCATCATATGATTTTGCGTTTTGTGTCATATGATGAAAAACACATCATACAGGGATGATTTATGTATTTTAAAAGTTAAATATCTTGAAAACTTGATTGCCGACAAGCAAAATATCTTTGGGACTTTGTCAACAATGGACTAATGAAACAAATACCAATAGACTCACACACGTGCTACTGAGCTACAGCTTACATGGGTCAAGCTACAGCCTAACGTATGCATCGTCACAGACAGCTCTACGCTACTCCCAGTCTCCTTCTGTCAAATACAAAATTGCTTTAAAATAAAACCAACTCGTTTTTCTTTGTTTTATTTGTGTGTGTGTGTGTGTGTGTGTGTGTTGTGAAAGGCGTCTCAGGGCTTACATATTCCAGGTGTTTCAAAGCGGAACTTGCTTCGTCTTGGATGGAGCTCTTTAGACCAGGAGGAGGACACAGGGAGGACAGTTACACGTGACCTCTGAGGATGTCCTTGGTCCTCATAGGAAGAGTCAGGGGTCATGGGGTCAAAGGCCAGGGGTTGTCAAGAGGGTCAGGGGGGTAAAGTTGAAAAAGGTCTAAGATGACGGTGTCGGGGGGAAAGGTTAGTGTCTATAGGTTTAGGACCAGGGTCAAATATAAAAAGTGCTAGTGTTAATTTTTTAAAATTATTTCAGTATCGCCACTGAGGATCAGCAGCAGAAAGTCAAGCAGAGTATCACAGAGGAAGTCCCTTTAAGTCACTGGTGGCAAGAAATAAAGGAGATTTC
This sequence comes from Salmo trutta, assembly GCF_901001165.1. Taxonomy (NCBI): domain Eukaryota; kingdom Metazoa; phylum Chordata; class Actinopteri; order Salmoniformes; family Salmonidae; genus Salmo; species Salmo trutta. Next base: position 40,029,061 of record NC_042980.1, read on the forward strand.
GTTCTGTGGTGAAATACTGGATCAATGTGTCTAACATTGACTAGAAAGACACTCAGATCAGAACTCAGAGAGAAAATGAGGACACTGCTAGAGGAAGTAGGCAACAAAAAACAGACACACACACATACGCACGCACACACACACGCACGCACGCACGCACGCACGCACGCACGCACACACACACACACACACACACACACACACACACACACCACACACACACACACACACACACACACACACACACACACACACACACACACACACACACACACACCTATAATCCAATGCCATACAAACTCCCAGTGGTGTACTTAAGTAAAAATACTTTAAAGTACTACTTAAGTTGTTTTTTGGGGTATCTGTACTTAGTATTTATATTTTGCCACTTTTACTTTTACTTCAATACATTTCTAAAGAAAATAATGTACTTTTTACTTCATACATTTTCCCTGACACCCAAAAGTACTCGTTACATTTTGAATGCTTAACAGGACAGGAAAATTGTCCAATTCACAAACTTAAAGAGAAAATCCCTGGTCATCCCTATTGCCTCTGATCTGGTGGACACACTAAACACAAATGCTTTGTTTGTAAATTATGTCTGAGTGTTGGAGTGTGACCCTGGCTATCCATAAATATAAAAAAACAAGAAAATGGTGCCGTCTGGTTTGCTTAATATAAGGAATTTGAAATGATGTATACTTTTACATGGACTTTTGATACTTAAGAATATTTAAAACCAAATACTTTTAGACTTTTACTCAAGTAGTATTTTACTAGGTGCCGTCATTGTAAATAAGAATTTGTTCTTAATTGACTTGTCTAGTTAAATTAAGGTTAAATAAATAAATACAAATAAAAATAGGTGACTTTTCTATTAGTCATTCTATTAGTCATTTTCTATTAAGGTCCCTCCCTTCCTCCTCCCTCCGTCTAACCCATACCCCTCCCTCCCTCCCTCCCTCCCTCCCTCCCTTCCTCCTCCCTCCGTCTAACCCATACCCCTCCCTCCCTCCCTCCCTCCCTCCCTCCCTCCCTCCCTCCCTCCCTCCCTCCCTTCCTCCTCCCTCCGTCTAACCCATCCCTCCCTCCCTCCCTCCCTCCCTTCCTCCTCCCTCCGTCTAACCCATCCCTCCCTCCCTCCCTCCCTCCCTTCCTCCTCCCTCCGTCTAACCCATCCCTCCCTCCCTCCCTCCCTCCCTTCCTCCTCCCTCCGTCTAACCCATACCCCTCCCTTCCTCCTCCCTCCGTCTAACCCATACCCCTCCCTCCCTTCCTCCTCCCTCCCTCCCTCCGTCTAACCCATACCCCTCCCTCCCTCCCTCCCTTCCTCCTCCCTCCGTCTAACCCATACCCCTCCCTCCCTCCCTCCCTCCCTTCCTCCTCCCTCCGTCTAACCCATACCCATCCCTCCCTCCCTCCCTCCCTCAGTCTAACCCATCCCTCCTTCCCTCCCTCTCTCTCCTAGTTCGTTCATTGAGAGTGTGTGAATTCAGCCAGCTAGACGCAAACACCATGTACCAGTGTATGTGAAGCCTGTTTGGTACTAATGGTGCATAAAGGAAGCCAAAACTGTTCAACACTACAGTCTAGGCAACAAATATCTGGAAAATATGCTGTGTGTGTGTGTGTGTGTGTGTGTGTGTGTGTGTGTGTGTGTGTGTGTGTGTGTGTGTGTGTGTGTGTTTGCGTGTGTGTGTGAGAGAGTGTGTGTGTGTGTGAGTGTGTGCACGTGTGTAAGTGTGAGTGTGTGTGTGCATGTGTGTGTGAGTGTGAGTGTGCGTGTGAGTGTGTGTCTGAGTGTGTGTGTGTAGCTCAGGACCTACTAACAAAGGGCAAATAAACAAGCAGTCTAAGCTCCTTATTATATTAACAGTGTCTATGAATGATCCAACAGGCTGTGGATTAGCTTCACTAACAGTGGGAAACAAAACCCAATAGACCCTGTATGTTTGTAGAAAAGACTGCAGATTCGATCGCAGGCTGCATTCCATTACGAAACAGTTGTCCCTACTCCTTCTGCTCTTGTCCACCTCTCTTTCAGGGGGAAACCTTTTGGAATGGAACACAGCCTCAGTGTTTAACAGTCTAATAGATCAAAACTGTCCTACTATAGAACCAGTTCCTACTATAGAACCAGTCCTACTATAGAACCAGTCCGACTATAGAACCAGTCCTACTATAGAACCAGTCCTACTATAGAACCAGTCCTACTATAAGACCAGTATAGAACCAGTCCTACTATAGAACCAGTCCTACTATAGAACCAGTCCGACTATAAGACCAATCCAACTACAGAACCAGTCCTACTATAGAACCAGTCCTACTATAAGACCAGTATAGAACCAGTCCTACTATAAGACCAGTCCAACTACAGAACCAGTCCTACTATAGGACCAGTCCTACTATAGAACCAGTCCGACTATAAGACCAGTCCAACTACAGAACCAGTCCTACTATAGGACCAGTCCTACTATAGAACCAGTCCTACTATAAGACCAGTCCTACTATAGAACCAGTCCTACTATAGAACCAGTCCTACTATAGAACAAGTCCTACTATAGGACCAGTCCTACTATAGAACCAGTCCTACTACAGAACCAGTCCTACTACAGAACCAGTCCTACTATAGAACCAGTCCTACTATAAGACCAGTCCGACTATAGAACCAGTCCTACTATAGAACCAGTCCTACTATAGAACAAGTCCTACTATAGGACCAGTCCTACTATAGAACCAGTCCTACTACAGAACCAGTCCTACTATAGGACCAGTCCTACTATAGAACCAGTCCGACTATAGAACCAGTCCTACTACAGAACCAGTCCTACTATAGAACCAGTCCTACTATAGAACCAGTCCGACTATAGAACCAGTCCGACTATAGAACCAGTCCTACTATAAGACCAGTCCTACTACAGAACCAGTCCTACTATAGAACCAGTCCGACTATAGAACCAGTCCGACTATAGAACCAGTCCTACTATAGAACCAGTCCGACTATAGAACCAGTCCTACTATAGAACCAGTCCTACTATAAGACCAGTCCGACTATAGAACCAGTCCTACTATAGAACCAGTCCTACTATAGAACCAGTCCTACTATAGAACAAGTCCTACTATAGGACCAGTCCTACTATAGAACCAGTCCTACTACAGAACCAGTCCTACTATAGGACCAGTCCTACTATAGAACCAGTCCGACTATAGAACCAGTCCTACTATAGAACCAGTCCTACTACAGAACCAGTCCTACTATAGAACCAGTCCTACTATAGAACCAGTCCGACTATAGAACCAGTCCGACTATAGAACCAGTCCTACTACAGAACCAGTCCTACTATAGAACCAGTCCGACTATAGAACCAGTCCGACTATAGAACCAGTCCTACTATAGAACCAGTCCGACTATAGAACCAGTCCTACTATAGAACCAGTCCGACTATAGAACCAGTCCCCTAGAATCTGATCCTAGATCAGAGTTATACTCTTCTAAACGTCCTCTCACTGTCAACTGCGTTTATTTTCAGCAAACTGAACATGTGTAAATATTTGTATGAACATAACAAGATTCAACAACTGAGACATAAACTGAACAAGTTCCACAGACATGTGAAATGAAATGGAATAATGTGTCCCTGAACAAATGGGGGGTCAAAAGTAACAGTCAGTATCTGGTGTGGCCACCAGCTGCATTAAGTATTGCAGTGCATCTCCTCCTCATGGATTGCACCAGATTTGCCAGTTCTTGCTGTGAGATGTTACCCCACTCTTCCACCAAGGCACCTGCAAGTTCCCGGACATTTCTGGGGGGAATGGCCCTAGCCCTCACCCTCCGATCCAACAGGTCCCAGATGTGCTCAATGGGATTGAGATCCAGGCTCTTCGCTGGCCATGGCAGAACACTGACATTCCTGTCTTGCAGGAAATGACGCGCAGAACGAGCAGTATGGCTGGCGGCATTGTCATGCTGGAGGGTCATGTCAGGATGAGCCTGCAGGAAGGGTACCACATGAGGGAGGAGGATGTCTTCCCTGTAACGCACAGCGTTGAGAATGCCTGCAATGACAGCAAGCTCAGTCCGATGATGCTGTGACACACCGCCCCAGACCATGGACGGACCGTCCACCTACAAATCGATCCCGCTCCAGAGTACAGGCCTCGGTGTAACACTCATTCCTTCAACGATAAACGCGAATCCGACCATCACCCCTGGTCCTGTCTGGTCCAGCAACGGTGGGTTTGTGCCCATAGGCGACGTTGTTGCCGGTGATGTCTGGTGAGGACCTGCCTTACAACAGGTCTACAAGCCCTCAGTCCAACCTCTCTCAGCATATTGCGGACAGTCTGAGCACTGATGGAGGGATTGTGCGTTCCTGGTGTAACAAGGAGAGTTGTTGTTGCCATCATGTACCTGTCCCGCAGGTGTGATGTTCGGATGTACCGATCCTGTGCAGGTGTTTTTACATGTGGTCTGACACTGTGAGGACGATCAGCTGTCCGTCCTGTCTACCTGTAGCACTATCTTAGGCCTCTCACAGTACGGACATTGTAATTTATTGCCCTGGTCCCATCTGCAGTCCTCATGCCTCCTTGCAGCATGCCTAAGGCACGTTCACACAGATGAGCAGGGCATCTTTCTTTTGGTGTTTTTCAAAGTCAGTAGAAAGACCTCTTTAGTGTCCTAAGTTTTCATAACTGTGACATTAATTGCCTACCGTCTGTAAGCTGTTAGTGTCTTAACGACCGTTCCACAGGTGCATGTTCATTAATTGTTTATGGTTCATCGAACAAGCATGGGAAACGGTGTTTAAACCCTTTACAATGAAGATCTGTGAAGTAATTTGGATTTTTTACAAATTATCTTTGAAAAGACAGGGTCCTGAAAAAGGGATGTTTCTTTTTTTGCTGAGTTTATATTATAATAATGCATGACATTTAACAGACACTTCTGTCCAAAGCAACTTTCAGTTATTCATATATTTTTGCATGACCTCAGTGGGAATTGAACCCACAATCCTTGCGAGATCCATGTTCAACCAACTGAGCTACACAATTACACCCTTCTGTACACCGTACTCTACTGGGGTGTAGCTCTCACATCTAACCACGTTACAGTTATATCCTAATGTAAAGCTGGCTGGGGCTGTCATAAGTGGAGGTGGTTCAGTGAACTACACTCTCTTGATGAGTAACCTTGCCTGAAACCTGAAGATTCATGTTAGCTCCCAGAGCCTAACGGCTGGCCTTTAGCTCAGAAAGCCAACATAGTATTGAGTTTTGTGTTGTGGACAACCCAGGTTTGCTACCTAGCTGATGACACATAGCTATGAGGTTGTTGTTATTTTGAGGAAAAAAACTAAAGAGGTTAGAAGAAGAGGTTCAACTCCTTCAAACACTGACCTCAGGCCAGCTTGACCCAATGTTAAACAAGCAGCAGATAGCAGAAGTAGATAACAGCAGTGAAGAGTTAGATTTCTTATTCCACACATTGGGCACCAGTTCTGACTTCTTCTGATCAGAGCCACATAGGGCTGTGGTCAAACATAGTGCACTACATGAGAAATAGGGTGCTGTTTGAGATGTGAACCTAATGAATAGTAGAGAGAGGTGTTAATGGCTAGAGCCTTGTTGATTAAACAGAGTGTGTGGTCAGGGAATTATGAAGCAGCGTGCGGTGTTCTATAGAGTTCATCACGTCATCAATCGTCATGAATAATATCTTATACACAAGCATGGTGACAAGCACACAACACAATATTGTATCAATATGTATGTGTGTGTACGTGTGTGTATGTGTGTGTGTGCGTGTGCGTGTGTGTGTACGTGTGTGTATGTGTGTGTGTGCGTGTGCGTGTGCGTGTGTGTGTGTGTGCGTGTGCGTGTGCGTGTGTGTGTGCGTGTGTGTGTGTGTGTGAGTGTGTGTGTGCGCGCGCTCACCTCCTTGGCCCTCTGTACAGTATTGCTGGGGGGGTTTCTGATCTGGGGCGATGACTTTGTGTTGATTTTGTCGTAAAGCTGAAACAACACGACACACAAAACATTATAAACCAACAAAATCAGTTCAATGGCTAAATAATACATGTTGGTTCTCTCTCTCTGTGTATTCCGAATGACCTGTTGTCTTCAGTGCCAGCCTCTCATCAATGCTGACAATTGCTTGCTTTCATTTAAACATAAAAAAAGGACATTTACAATGTAGGGAAAATATATAATAATTTATGATGCAGACTGAAAGAGGAGCAACACTTTGGCTCTGTTTGCAACGAACCAGCTGACTATACAGGATCAACAGTTGAGGATGTGTGTTTGTTTTTATGTGTGCATGCACTGCGAGCATGAATCGCTGTGTCCAGTGGAGGCTGGTGAGGGGAGGACGGCTCATAATAATGGCTGGTACATAGCAAATGGAATGGCATTAAACACATGTGTTTGATGTATTTGATACTGTTCCACTGATTCCACTGATTCTAGCCATCACCACGAGCCCATCCTCCCCAATTAAGGTGCCACCAAACTCCTGTGGTACAGAAAATGTACACACAGTGATTAGTCTAACCAGGACAAGCAGAAATGACTGGTTCAAAGGTCACAATGCCGAGAGGAGAGAAACAGAGCTCAGTTGAAAAGGCAGCCATTAAATAAAATGACTTTTATGATATAAGAACTGATTCATGATTTTCATAGGGATTTGGGTTGAATAATGTAATAATTCTGGACTTCAAAGGAGAGCAGTTGACATCATGAGAGAGCAAGTACACTGGCACCCCCCCCCCCCCCCCCCCCCCCCACACACACACATAGAGAACACTGCTCTTTCAAAATAGGTATTTCGCCATAGCCCCTAGACCTACATGTATGCCTTGTGTCCTCCCATTGACCAGAGAGACAAGGCTGGCAGACAGTACTATCACGAGATGATTACCACTGGTCTCAACCACGAAATGAGGCAAGAATAACAAACATGAAGCTGATAACAGTTAGTTCATGTGTCTTTCTACATTTGACATTTTAGTCATTTAGCAGATGCTCTTAGAGCAACTTACAGGAGCAATTACGGTTAAGTGCCTTGCTCAAGGGCACATCGGCAGATTTTTTTACCTAGCGACCTTTCGGTTACTGGCCCAACGCACTTACCCACTAGGCTACCTGCATCCCCACTCACCTATCACTTACAAGTCTTAACTACAGATCTGCTTGGAAAGACACCGTTTATGTAGACATGCACATCCTGTGGATGTCCTCCTGTGAACTTATTTGTAATGAGCAAATATGTGTGTTACTTGAAACGTAAACACAAACACACAGTGATATTCAAATACTGGATTAGTCTGCTGTGTCATTGCTAAGCTCCTTTAAAGGGGTTATTTTATGGGAAAACAAGGCGAGTATTTATGAATGTTTGAGATGTCTGTGGTGCCTGCATTGGCAGTGGGAGATAGAGTCAACCATGTTTCGACAGATGTCTGTGTGTTGTGTGCTGCGTGTGTGTGTGTGTGCGCGCGTGATAGTGGGGAGTGTACAGGGGAGGCTAAGCAGTAGACGCTGGTTCCTGGAGAAAGTTCAGAGTTCAGACGCTCTGTCTCTCTGTCTGCTCCTACTGTTCCTTACCTTGTAGCCACACACACACACACACACACACACACACACACACACACACACACACACACACACACACACACACACACACACACACACACACACACACACACACACGAACACACACACACACACACACACACACACACACGAACACACACACACACACGAACACACACACACGAACACACACACACACACACAATGCCTGCTTATGAGTGAGTGTATGTGTTATGAAGGTCGCAGCAGCGAAGAGGAAATGTTGCTTTTAGATCAACTATGTTCCACATATTATTATTCTACGGCCCAGCTCATTCTTTCACCATGATGCCGTTGCTTGCCGTCTGTGAAGTTCTCCGTTAAACGTTTCTTATAAAACAGACTGTTGATTTACTGTAGGAGGACCAGAGCTGTGTTCGAATACCAATACTAACATACTGTATACTACATACTTAATGAGTTTACAGTACCAGTCAAACGTTTGGACACACCTACTCATTCCAGGGTTTTTCTTTATTTTTTACTATTTTCTAAATTGTAGAATAATAGTGAAGACATCAAAACTATGAAATTACACATGTGGAATCATGTAGTAACCAAAAAAGTGTTTAACAAATCAAAATATATTTTATATTTGAGATTCTCCAAAGTAGCCATTTTTTGTTATTACACTGGGTGTCAAGGAAAGTGTTACCAAAACTATTGTAAGTGGTGTCCAGTATTGGTCAGTTGCTAGTGCACAGCGCTTGCAAAGCCAAGGGTTGTAGGTTCGATTCCCGCTGGGTCCACTCATACATCAAACGTATGCATGCATGACTGTAAGTTGCATTGATAAAAGCATCTGCTAAATGGTATGTACTATCATATGAAGTGAATATATACAGCCATGTAACATCACTGTTGTGTCTGAAGTCACAGTGAAAACATACAACCAACCATCTTTTCCTTACAAAGAGAGAAACAGAGCCTTACTTTAGTCATTTAGCAGACACTCTAATCCAGAGCAATTTACATGAGCAATTGGGGTAAAGTGCCTTGCTCAAGGGCACATAAACAGTCTTTCACCTAGTCATCTCGGGGATTTGAACCAGCAACCTTTCGATTACTGGCCCAACACTCACTTTCACTTTCAAATTAAAACACACAGGGAACACTCTCAACAGCTAGGCTAACTGTCGCCCTAATACACCACTGATACACATACACACACACACACACACGCACACACACACACACACACACACAAGCAACAAGATCGACTCACCAACCAGATCCTAAGCAGTAGCCACCCACCCTAACCCAGAAGAGAATAAACACAATAAGCGCTAAACTAGCTTAGCATCCAGACTTCAGTAGGCTACTGATACAGTACGTCCATTCCGTGCCGAGTGGATCTGTAGTTTCCCTGAACCTCTCTGTGTCTGAGTGGAGAGGATGGTAACGTCAGCCCTACAGATGTACTCACAGATAGCCTACTGCAGGAGTCTGGAGTCTGGAGAAACAGCAGTGAAAGGGACTAAGGCCTGACAATAGCACCCATTGTTCTCTCTCTCTATGTCGCTCTCCTTCTTTCTGTGGCTTTCAGAGCAGCAATGTGGAGGTCTTTCTCTCTTTTCAGTGATGGAGTCTGGCTCGCTCTTCTCTCAATTTTTAGTGATGGAGACTGGCTCGCTCTTCTCTCAATTTTTAGTGATGGAGTCTGGCTCGCTCTTCTCTCAATTTTCAGTGCAGGAGTGTGGTCTCGCTCTCTCTATATCCCTCTCTCTTCAGCTGGGTCTGGGTTTTGAATGGACATCTGCAGCAACAGGTTCCTAGTGAAAGGCCTTCCCAGGGAGAGAGTCTCTTTCTACTTCTCATCTTGCACCCATTCAGCCCCTGGGGCAGGGTCCGAAAGCAATAGGCACCTCCTCAACTACTTCCTCCTTCACCCTTCCTAACGCCCTCCTCCTCCCTAACTCCCTCCTCCCTAACTCCCTTCTTAACCTCCCCCTTCCTCCTCCCTAACTCCCTCCTTTACTCCCTCCTCCTCCCCTTCCCCCCTCCTCCCTAACTCCCTCCTTACGCCCTCCTCCTCCCTAATTCCCTCCTCCCTAACTCCCTTCTTAACCTCCCCCCTTCCTCCTTCCTAACTTCCTTCTTAACCTCCCCCCTTCCTCCTCCCTAACTCCCTCCTCCCTAACTCCCTTCTTAACCTCCCTAACTCCCTCCTTAACTCCCTCCTCCTCCCCCTTCCTCCCTCCTCCCCCTTCCTCCTCCCTAACTCCTTCCTCCTCACTGACTCCTTCCTCCTCCCTAACTCCTTCCTCCTCCCTAACTCCTTCCTCCTCCCTGACTCTTTCCTCCTCACTGACTCCTTCCTCCACCCTAACTCCTTCCTCCTCCCTAACTCCCTCCTCACTAACCTCTTCCTCCTCCCTAACTCCTTCATAACTCCTTCCTCCTCACTGACTCCTTCCTTCCTTCTCCATCAACACTTTTGTAACACTATTTGGTAACTCCCTCTCCCAACCCCCTCCAGACTCCTTATGATATTGTTGCCATAGCTCTCAAGGCTTACCTCCAACTCATAAAGAACCAAATAAACCCCAGCCCACAGGGTCAACAGAGGTCTGGATGTACGTCATTACAGCGTCATATGTGTCAGCTTAAAACAACTGCCTTAATGCAGGCATGACACCAACCGTTCTGTGTGTCAGCTAGTTATCGTTAGCCAGCCAACTTACCTAGATAACGGTTTGTGTTATGTCTGTGTTGCAGTAAATCAGCTGCCATAAGCTGATGTTAACTGTTGTATGTTGGTCTTGTGATAAAAGGTTTCAAGTGTTACCAAGACCCTGACAGGATTAAGATAAGTTTCTAGAGTCAACAGGCCTCAAGTGAACTTTAAACACTTTAGTAACATCCAGTTCCTCCTAGACAGCTAGCCTTCAGTAACACTCTCACACACTCTCACACACACACACACACACACACACACACACACACACACACACACACACACACACACACACACACACACACACACACACACACACACACACACACACACACACACCATGTTTCTCCCAGCCAGAAAGCTTCTCTCCTAATGTGGCATGAGATCATGAGGAGTGCAGCCTGGCTTCCCTGGCAGCGTGTGTGTATGTGTGTGTGTGTCTGTGTGTGTGTTATGGCAGTGAACTACTGGTGCCCTCTAGAGTAGAGAGGTTTGGTGTTTGGCTGGCTGCTATGAGTTCTGGGTGACAGACAAAACACTGTCAAAAGAGTGGGATAGAGAGTGAGACAGAGAGAGAGAGACAGAGAGAGAGAGACAGAGAGAGAGAGAGAGAGAGAGAGAGAGAGAGAGAGAGAGAGAGAGAGAGAGAAAAAAATAAAGAGAGAGAGAGAGACAGTACTGGAGAGTGAGAGACTGAAATGGAGAGAGCGAGATGGGAGGCAGGGGAACAGACAATATGTTATTAGAATATGTATGATTGTTAGAGGGGGAGAGACTATATGATTGTTAGAGGAGAGAGACTGTATGATTGTTAGAGGAGAGAGACTGTATGATTGTTAGAGGAGAGAGACTGTATGATTGTTAGAGGAGAGAGACTGTATGATTGTTAGAGGAGAGAGACTGTATGATTGTTAGAGGAGAGAGACTGTATGATTGTTAGAGGAGAGAGACTGTATGATTGTTAGAGGAGAGAGACTGTATGATTGTTAGAGGAGAGACACTGTATGATTGTTAGAGGAGAGACTGTATGATTGTTAGAGAAGAGAGACTGTATGATTGTTAGAGAAGAGAGACTATGATTGTTAGAGGAGAGAGACTGTATGATTGTTAGAGGAGAGACTGTATGATTGTTAGAGGAGAGAGACTGTATGATTGTTAGAGAAGAGAGACTGTATGATTGTTAGAGGAGAGAGACTGTATGATTGTTAGAGGAGAGAGACTGTATGATTGTTAGAGGAGAGAGACTGTATGATTGTTAGAGGAGAGAGACTGTATGATTGTTAGAGGAGAGAGACTGTATGATTGTTAGAGGAGAGAGACTGTATGATTGTTAGAGGAGAGACACTGTATGATTGTTAGAGGAGAGACTGTATGATTGTTAGAGAAGAGAGACTGTATGATTGTTAGAGAAGAGAGACTATGATTGTTAGAGGAGAGAGACTGTATGATTGTTAGAGGAGAGACTGTATGATTGTTAGAGGAGAGAGACTGTATGATTGTTAGAGAAGGAGACTGTATGATTGTTAGAGGAGAGAGACTGTATGATTGTTAGAGGAGAGAGACTGTATGATTGTTAGAGGAGAGAGACTGTATGATTGTTAGAGGAGAGAGACTGTATGATTGTTAGAGGAGAGAGACTGTATGATTGTTAGAGGAGAGAGACTGTATGATTGTTAGAGGGGGAGAGACTGTATGATTGTTAGAGGAGAGACTGTATGATTGTTAGAGGAGAGAGACTGTATGATTGTTAGAGGAGAGAGACTGTATGATTGTTAGAGAAGAGAGACTGTATGATTGTTAGAGGAGAGACTGTATGATTGTTAGAGGAGAGAGACTGTATGATTGTTAGAGGAGAGACTGTATGATTGTTAGAGGAGAGAGACTGTATGATTGTTAGAGGAGAGAGACTGTATGATTGTTAGAGGGGGAGAGACTGTATGATTGTTAGAGGAGAGACTGTATGATTGTTAGAGGAGAGAGACTGTATGATTGTTAGAGGAGAGACTGTATGATTGTTAGAGGAGAGAGACTGTATGATTGTTAGAGGAGAGAGACTGTATGATTGTTAGAGGGGGAGAGACTGTATGATTGTTAGAGGAGAGACTGTATGATTGTTAGAGGAGAGAGACTGTGTTATTGTTAGAGGAGAGAGACTGTATGATTGTTAGAGGAGAGAGACTGTATGATTGTTAGAGGGGGAGAGACTGTAGGATTGTTAGAGGGGGAGAGACTGTAGGATTGTTAGAGGAGAGACTGTATGATTGTTAGAGGAGAGAGACTGTATGATTGTTAGAGAAGAGAGACTGTATGATTGTTAGAGGAGAGAGACTGTATGATTGTTAGAGAAGAGAGACTGTATGATTGTTAGAGGAGAGAGACTGTATGATTGTTAGAGGAGAGAGACTGTATGATTGTTAGAGGAGAGAGACTGTATGATTGTTAGAGGAGAGAGACTATATGATTGTTAGAGGAGAGAGACTGTATGATTGTTAGAGGGGGAGAGACTGTATGATTGTTAGAGGAGAGAGACTGTATGATTGTTAGAGGGGGAGAGACTGTATGATTGTTAGAGGGGGAGAGACTGTATGATTGTTAGAGGGGGAGAGACTGTATGATTGTTAGAGGGGGAGAGACTGTATGATGGTTAGAGGAGAGAGACTGTATGATTGTTAGAGGAGAGAGACTGTATGATTGTTAGAGAAGAGAGACTGTATGATTGTTAGAGAAGAGAGACTGTATGATTGTTAGAGGAGAGAGACTGTATGATTGTTAGAGAAGAGAGACTGTATGATTGTTAGAGGAGAGACTGTATGATTGTTAGAGGAGAGAGACTGTATGATTGTTAGAGGAGAGAGACTGTATGATTGTTAGAGGAGAGACTGTATGATTATTAGAGGACAGACAGACAGACAGACAGACAGACAGACAGACAGACAGACAGACAGACAGACAGACAGACAGACAGACAGACAGACAGACAGACAGACAGACAGACAGACAGACAGACAGACAGACAGACAGACAGGCAGACAGAAATCTAATGACAGATAGAGTAGCATCTAATGACAGATAGAGAGGCATCTAATGACAGATAGAGAGGCATCTAATGACAGATAGAGAGGCATCTAATGACAGAT